>NC_136068.1:1035467529-1035740725 GCF_964261635.1 Lissotriton helveticus | reverse complement strand
TCTCCCTCCCTGTCACTCTCTCCTCTGTCTTCCCTTCCTCTGTCCCCCCTCCCTGTCTCTCCCTCCCTCGGTCACCCTCTGTCTCCCTCCCTCTGTCACCCTCGGTCTCCCTCCCTCTTTCCCTCTCCCACCCTCTCCGCCTGCCTCTCTCTCTGTCTCTCTTTCTGTCTCCCTTCCTCTCCCTCACTCTGTCAGCCTGTCTCCCTCCCTCTATCTCCCTCCCTCTCAACTCACCCTGTCTCCCTCCCTCTCCCTACCTCTGTCTCCCTCCCTGTCTCCCTCCCGCCCTCCAACACCCTCTGTCTCCCTCCATGTCTCTGTCTCCCTCCCTCTGTCTTCCTGACTATGTCTCCCTCCGTACGAGTATCCCCTGACTGCCTCCCTCTCTCTATCTCCCTCCCTCTGTCAACCTCGGTCTCCCTCCATCCCTCTGTCACCTCACCCTGCATGTGTGGCAGCCAGGGCTGAGACAGCTTCCCCGGCGCGCACACACACAGCCGCACCCAAGCACTTCACAGGTCTTTAAAAGACCATTAACATGTTAATAAAGTGTTGTTGTATTTCAGCTCTTCTCAGGCCCCTGCACCTCCTTTCTGACAATCACTGCACTGGAATCGCCAGGCCCCCACAGAGCAGTCTCTCTCAGAGTCAGGCTGGGCTGCTGCAACCTGCGGTGTCTGCTGACACACTTTAAGAAATATAAATTTTAACTGCAAGGTCCGCGGGCCTCCAGGGAAGGCTTGCGGGCCACTGGCGGACCGTACTATGAGTATCTGTGGTCTAGCAGCTCAAAAAAAGCAGCAAATGGAAGAAAAAGGCCCCAGATGTCGAATTAAACACTAATTAGATCAAAAAAGCTCCAAAAATTGAAGTAATACCAATAAAGGTAGAGCTCAATGCTCCAGGGTCCTGCTAGCAGGAGCCGGAAAAAAGAACTGAAAGTAACTTGCCCTTGGCTGTGCATCATGGGATACCGAGGGTTATTTAACCCCTCCCCTGCTCATGAGGAGCTCAGCTCGTCATGAGCCACGGTGGCCGTGTGCTCATAACGACTTGAGCTTGTCATGACCGTTGCCCCGCGCGGGGATAATTCCCCTGCTGTGCTGGGCGTTCCATTGGAACGGGCGTGGTCGTGACGAGCTGAGCTCGTCACGAGCACCGGGGCGCTGCCCGTGCCCCCCTCCTCCCAGCACAGCGGGAGAATTAGCCCCGCAGGGAAGGGGTTAAAGGCACGGTATCCCTTCTCAAGACACATAATGGCAGCCTATGGGGCCTGTCTGTCCAACCCTTCCTATCATGACAAAGGAATTTTGTGAAGGGGGAGTTTCTCTATGTGTGAAACTTAACAAAATGTGTAAATGTCATTATTATTTGGCCATCCTTTTTCACTTCAGGATGAACTGCTGGCCAGTGTAGCCTTGTTAATGTTAGGCTGCATTATTTGTCTTTTATTTTCTCTTAAGTGTCTATGCAGGACTGCAGAAGAGGACAACTTAAGAGACTATTTCGATTGCTCCGGGGTCCACGCACATGGACGGGACTATTCACAAGATTATGACTATACACAGAGATCCCCTACTACAGGATGTCCTTGATAAATTCACCCCTTTCTTATGCTACATCCTTCTGTCTATGTGCCTACAAAAGTTTTTTTTTTGTAACCTGTTTTGTAGTGGCTGGTTGTACGAAACTCGTACTTTGACAATTAAAGTGTGGAAGTTTAGCTTTAGTGATTACGTCAAACAGCTTTTTCTCTTTCAATACAAATCTATCCTGCTTCAGTTCTGTGTATAGTTTTGATCCATGTTCCAGGACATTCTAGTAGACGTGTCTTTATATCGTTACCCACATATTGTTTGGTCATAAAGTTGTTTAGTCGCACAGACTTAGTCATTTCAAAGGGGTTTTCTTGCTGCTATATGAAATGAAGAAGGCTGTCAGCATGTTTATTAAAAATGCTTCCCCTCAAGTTCATGGTGAGGAACAGTTTCACGATGGTCCATTCATTTTGAATCCATCATCTCTCTGAAAACATTGTAACCAGAAATTACTTCATGGTAAACTAGCTGCCATTGTGCAAAACATTCACTTTTTACGTGCCAGACTAACAATTCACTTGGAGTTTTTCTGTGATCTCTGGATCATCTGTTCCAGTTTCACATCAGGAGCCACAGCATTCAATCAATCAATCAATCATGTGCTTGTCAAGCGGGACTACTCACCCGTAAGGGTCTCAAGGCGCTGGGGGGGGGGGTAGGGGAGGTGCAGGTTCCAGTCCATCGAGGTCTATCGAAGAGCCATGTTTTGAGGTTTCTCATGAAGATGGGAGTGATTGAACCTTCCCTCTCCATCTATCACCACAAAATGTCTTTGGATTCCTTTTCAGTGAAAATATGCCTTGTCCACCTCTATCTTCTTCCCTCTTTCCAAATTGAAGGACCCATAGCTCAGGTAGTTTATGCAATCGAATTTGTGACTCCTCAGTCTTCCTGTGCAGCTCCCAATCACCTTCCTGGTCAGCATCTACGAAGTTTTTCACTAGAGCTATCATGCCCCAGTACTTGCAAAGTTCTAATTTTTCTTCATTTTTTTGACAAACTCTACAAACTTGGTTTTCAGGTTTTCTGATTTTGAACTGAGTGTATTGAGCATTTCACGGCTTTGCATTGTCTTTCGAATGAAGTGCAGTTCATACACAAAACCTAATTTGTTATTCTTATTCCAGAAAGCATTCCAACACAATGTTTCTATGGCCTCAGATCTGATGAGTATACCTTTAAAATAATGAACAGAACGAGTTCCACTCAATGCTGACTGGACTGTTTTGTTTCAAAAGACTTCAGCCTCAATAAGTGTGTTGTCTATGCCATGTCCACTGAGATAACTTCCTGCATACTGCAACTGTTATGTGGAAAATGCCCATCATTAGATAAAGATCATCAAATTCTACAAGGATTGCTCATAAAAATGTCTGCTACAATATGGAAAACACTTCCATTGCAGAAAATTGGCGGGATAGGCTGGTCGTCAATCGGAGCTTGCACATTTTGGAATTTCTTTTAGAGCGGTGTATACAGTTGTATAGTTTGTGACTGGAGATGGCATTACTGGTAAAAACCCAGCCTTCTTCAGTGGGACTGTATTCTGGGCGATCGGGCATGAATTCCATCCCATGGAGGAAATGGTTTCACTTCATCCTTCAGTCTGCACCAAATAAGCAATATGATAAATTCAATTAAATCAGCTTTGGAGACCGCAGTATCAGGTAGCGAAGATCCATGTCCTCAGCAACTTTGAAACTTTTTGGTAGACTGGTATGTGTTGATAGCTTGTAGTGATTTTGCACAAGTTGGCAAGGCAGTTAGGGTATAAGTTTGTAGCTTCATTTGTTTATGTCTACAGCTAACACAGCTTGTTTTCGAGCAGCTATTTCATTGTAACAGTCTTGAAAAAGCACCATAGCACTATCATGTGTGCTGATGTTCCAGACAAAGAAGAGTGGTCTTCAAAATCAACATTTTCAAGAACAGCAATTGTAAATCTTTTCTTGGTACAGTGACTTGGAAGAGGTGTGCTGTCAGATTCAAAAGATTCTACAGACTGAGCTGCTAACAAGTTCATGCTCCATACTATGTCATTATAACTTGTTGATACAGCAATCCTATTCATTGAAGTGATTAGCTTTCTACTTTTGTACTAGTCATAGATTGCCTGGGGAGTCATCATGTGTAGCTGAGTTTTCTTTTTGCCATGATGTAATTCATAAAACAGGATTTAGAAAAGATAGTATATTCGCCCAGCATAAGCCCGTCTGTTCATGGGATTGTCTTCCTCTTCTTCGCTTATATCTTGAAAGCCATCATCAATGTGGTCGGCTTCTGTTCTGAACCCAAGAACTTTAGTTTGTAACCATTTTGTTTTGCTGATATTAAACAATGATGTAAAAAAATGTTAATGAAAACATTCAGCATTTTTGTTGACTTCCATGATTTATAGAGCTCTGGGTCACCACAAAATTTGATATTAAGTGCAAAATCTAAATGACTGCATCCTGTGATCTTATTTTGGCAACAAGAACTTCAGGAGTCAAATCAGTTGAGAACACCATAAGTGGCTCATTCTTTTTGTTAGAATGACAAAAAATAATGTTGTCATTGTACATTCTCACCAGAATAAATCTAAATTTCATTATTATGGATCAATACAGTTTCATTAATGTTTACCAATATTTCACTGATCTCATGGAGCGTGAACCCATAGCCAGCACTCAAGAGTGGCTTTAAAACATCATTTTCTTTTTAAAAGAGTGCAAACTTTGCTGGAGGTTACGTTGCTGCTGGAGGCTCACTGTACATTCATATTTTCGAATGTGTGCAGGAATGCAGTTGGGGTAGACATACAAATCCGCTGCAAATACATTCACCTCACTGCTTAGATGAGCTACTTAGCTGAAAACTTCATCTTGGAAGAAATTAACTGCAGATAAAAACAGGTTTGCCCTTTGAAACTCACTTACTCTGTATACTTTGTTCTTTCGTCGGTCCCATTGGCCCTTGTTCTGGCTCAAACACAGATAACACATCGAAGATCCTCTGCTTTCTGATAAGTTGTTAGAGGTGGACGAGGGGTAGCCCTCGATCTAAGTGGATGGGCATTGGGTTTGGTTGTCATCGTTGTCTCAGAAGACTCCGATTTTCGGTGTGATTTACCAGTTTCTGCTATTTTTTTTATATTTTGTTTTCAGGCTTTTTTCCATTGTATACGACTTGTAGCACTTGATGTTACAATGATAAAATAATTGATCCTCTTCGCCCATCGGTTTCAATCTTTTGTGAACTTAGTCTTGCCCTATTTCTGCAACATCTCAAACTCTCTTCTGGCCAGCCACAGTTAATGTTAGCTTTTCTTTCAGATTAGTTTGGCATATGACACATTTTTCTGTTGAAGGAATCCTCTGATCTTGTAGTTAACAACACTCTGTCAAGAGGTAACGATCCACTGCTATCACCTGCTTCACTCATGCTTACAAATTTGATTAAACGGAAAACCTAAAAAAATAAAAAATATTAAAGTAAATTATCAATACGATGGCTAAAACACATCGTTATAGAGCCGCGATTTTGGAAAATGGCGGAAGGGTTGATCTGAGGAGTTATTTTCGGTTTCTATAAGATTACTTGAAACGCAAAACCTATTTTTTTTTACACTAAAATGAAGTATATAGGGCTCATGTTTCCTGAAATATTACATCACTGCAACACGTCCGATATTTTAATAAGTCAGTCAGAACAATTCGGCCTCGATTAGCAATATCTACCCAAGCTAAAGTACTTCTCTAATGATACAAAAAAACGAATCAAAAATGAAAATATTTGGGCAACAATTATTTTTTTAGCTGAATTGTATCAAGGGGCCAGTACTAATAAGTCTGTTTCCAGGTAGTTGAGGGACTGAACAGGCATGGAGAAGGAATTCTTGCATTTTCTATGTAGACCTAGTCGATTTGCAATTATGATATTCATTTGAATATGTTGGGATGCTTGTTGGTAAGAACACACCTTGATGATCCACTCATCTATGCAATAACTTCCATAGAATGGACTTGGAAAAGATCTGAGTCGTAGATTTGAGACCAAAAGGAAGAACATTGTATTGGTAGTGGTCTTTTCCTATAGTGAACCCTCAGGAATTTCAGAACTTTCTTGGCTGTAAGGATGTGAAAATAGGCATCTTGCAGATCTATGGTGCATAGTTAGTCCAATCGATGGAGTGAGGGTAGATTTGATGGAGAGCCAACAGCCTTCATTTATCTTTGGAACCCACTTATTTGCTTTTTTTCAAGCCTAAAATGGGTCTAAACTCGTTTTTTGGTCCTTTCTTCTTCACAGGAAAGTAACAGGAATAAATTCCCATTTCTTTGAGTTGGGACTTTTTCCACTACATGTTTTAACAGGAGTAAACCGGCTTCATGCCTGATTTTTTTCCAATGTAATGGGTATACTTTCTTTGGTGATTTTTCAGGTGGAGTATACTTGAATCTGAGACAGTATCCATTTATTTTACAATATTTAGAACCCATATGTCACTGGTTATATTTTTCCACTTTTCTAGGTAAGATGGTATGGTTCCCGAACAGGAGTGGGTAACGGAGGAGGGTGAAAAAGACACTCATTACTGGCCACCGGTGTTTGATTTAGAGGCTTGGGTAGGTGGGTGTAGACCTCCACTCCCCTTGACTGAGGACTGTGTTGTTAATGACGCTGTTGAGGCAGTTGTTGGCGAATGAGGGATTTGAATCTTTTGATGAAAAGATGAGCGTCTATAGGAATGTCTCCTATATTCTTTTTTCTCCAGTCCTACCACCCGAAGAGTGTTATGTTCTGTTTTCATACAAGGCATTTTATTATCAACAGGAGACCCAAATAAAGGGTTCCCTAAAAAAGGGAAGTTTATAATTCGGTGTTGAGCTTCAGGTTTCAGCAGGTTAAGTCTTAGTCATGAAAAGCAGCGAAGAGCTAAACCGTGACAGTATACGTGTGCTTCTAGGATGGAGGAATCAAAAGCAGCACTTACGATCTGGTTGGATAGCATCGTGCCCTCATTGACAATCTCTTGGAAATCTTGACGCCTGTCACTGGGAAGGTCTTCAATGAATTGTTGAATAGAGTCCCAGAGTGACCTATCAGATGTTCTAAGAAGGGCAGACACACCTGCAGCTTTCCTAATGACAGCTGAAGTGCCACACACATTTCTGTCCACAGAATCTAACTTTTGACGTGCTGAATCTGTACAGAACTGATCCTGATCAGGAGGCCTGTATGTTTTCTGTAAGCAGGATGGTACTGCCTAAACAGATGGTGGAATCAGGTATAAATCTCTGGCTAGTTCTATAAGACCTGGAACCAGCAATGGTCTGGCAATAGACCGTTGGTACAGTCCTACTGACATGGTGGCTGTGGTAATGAGCAAGTCAATATTCAATTTATTGGTGCCCCTGATAATAACCTCCTTAAATGGGCTGATATCATTGGGAGTCTGATAATGTGGCAGAATGCAGACCAGAAAACAAGGTAGAGTGATGTGATCGTGAAGACCTCAATCGGGATGGAGAATCCAGTCTTTGCCTTCAGTATGATCTTCTGGGAGATATTGAAAGGTAATGACGATGGTGGGATCTAATTTGCTATCGACCTAGACCTGTTGCTGCATGATCTGGTTTGGCATGAGTGAGATCTAGAGTGCATCGGTGGAGGGGTCACTGGCATAGGGGACTGTGGTGGCCAAAAATAAGTGGCAGGATTACTGCTGGAATTACCTGCAGTAGAGGAGGAAGGCAGTTTAGGATAAGGAGGAAAAGACTCTGCCAATCCCTGAGGGAGTGTGGAAGACATAGGACCTGGCAAACCCGGTATGATGACTGGACAAGTCAGTCTGGATGGAAAGTAAGCTCTGGAAAATGCCTAGTCAGATGGAAGTCTGTGTGACAGCCATGTGGCCTGCTTTTCCTGTGAAGAAGTGTGATGATATTGATGTTCTTGGATTCGACTGGTGTCTTGATGTCAAAGTACCTCTCAACAGCGACACCCTCCTCCTCCTTGACGTGGTGTTCTCGACCACGAGCTAGCAGGTGCTGTACCTCTTCTCGACGTCAGTGTCCTCGATGACAAACAGGAATGTAATTTCTCACATGATCTTTTCCTTTTGGATCTTCCCATTCAGGAGTGCTCAGAGGGTGAGATGGGGCACTGATAGGGGGAACAATCTCTCCTTGCTCTTCAGATGCCTCCTCAAGCAGGGAATCTTGTGTTCTTCGGCATTCTACTTGACCATAAATGTAATTGTTTCTCTCAAAGTTTGCTTGGAGATGGTCCTGCAGTGAAGACATGTTTTGGGTTTATGTGAATAAGTCAAACAAAGGATAGAGCTCTCGTGCATGGATGTTTTTGCTATTTTCCTGCCACATTCTGGGCACTTTCCAAAAAGGGATGGCATATTGTGAAACAATATACATATTTCCCGTCAGGAAAGTATCAGAAACTATTCTGTACTTTATAGGATACTGAGTGAGCCACTTTTGAAAAAGAAATTGTGCAAAATTCTAAGTGAAAAAGCCTTAAAAAAGGCTGAGCTCTTCCCCGGGATCCTGGCAGCAGGAACTGTGAAAAAAGAACTGGTTAAACTGCCACATGCTGGGCATGTTGGGACAATTAAAACCCTTTAAGACACAGTATTCTAATCTCATGGTTTTCAGTGCTGCAGCCTATAAGGTTACATTGCCCTATCCTTCCCTACCATTAACTTTCACTTTAAAACAAAGCAAAAAGAATTTGTAAAGGAATGTCTTAAAAGGTCACTTTTACTTACTTTTAGTGACTTCTAGAGGCTGAATGTTTTTTTCCTTCCACCATTTAAAGTAAATTATTGGAACTGGTAATATAGCCTGTCTTAAGCCGGCAAATCTGGCTTCATCACATGTACCTCCTGGCCTTTCTTAAACAAGGCAAAGATACTGTAAAATGTGACTTTGGAAGAACGGCTCTGGGGTACTCACACATGGGTGGGACTATTCAGTGCTTGTGATGATCAGTGGAGATACCCTGAGAGAGAACATAAGATTGCACAAATAATGTGAGGGCAAGCTAGTTCGAAAGATGGAAGTTTGAACACTTAAGTCTAGGTTTGTGCTGAAGATGATGTCTAACCATTTCAGGGATCTGGCTCCAAAGTATGGTGACTAAACAAGGTCTGAGCTCCAGAAGTCGTCACGATTTGCCTTTTGTCAATCTTTCTCCTCCGATGGCGAATAGGTTTTTCTTGAGGTTAAGGCAGAAGTCCGAATATAGTATAATATCAATAATCTGTTTTTCCTAACATAAAATAAGACCATACAGCCTCTTTCATGTGGCGTAAACATTGAAAGATGATAAGGCCTGTTCAGGCTTCATTACTTCAGTAAAGCAGGCTCTAGTTCCTATGAATGTCAAGATGGGTGCGTCCAATTTATGCGTACACAGCGGGAAGGTAGGTGCTATTTCATGCATGATCACTAGAAGGTGGGAGATGACCTGCTTCCTGTGAAAATGACAGAGGAAGGTGAGTGTTGTTTCATGTCACAAAACCTGCGGTACTAATTTCTGTTGTCATTAACAATTGAAGTGGCCCAGTTTCATGGAATCTCACAGTCTTGCTGATCTCACAGGAGTTGCAATCACTAGCTAAAATTTTGATTAGGTCAAGATACTGCATAAATTCAAAAACTACTGTTAGATTGCCATTAAAAGGAAACGGATACAAATGTTGTAAATGTACACAAAATATATATCAAGGAATTACCAATTGCAGATTGTTGTGGTGAATACTTTAATCTTCCTCTAAGAGGAGCTCTCTTCAATTAGTTTCTTTAATGAAGGCTTGCAGTGATAAGGTGGTGACAATTGTTTTCTTTCAGCAACAAGAAATGGGAATTTCTGTGCATTAGATCTGCCAGCTGAACACTGACCGCTTCCCTGGTCAAGGGGGGAAATGGATAAGCCCTACAGTCAATCATAATCCATTTCTCAAACAAAAACAATTCTTAGCTCACAGCATCTAAAATTACTTCTGTCATATTCACTACTCTGCCTACTTTCAGACCACAACGACATCACTCTAATACTTAAAAAATGTTTTTATTACAAATATACAAAACCATTAGTTAAGGACAACAGTGCTATTAAGATTGGATACCACAGTAGACACCCCCCACCCACATCCCTTCCCAGAGTGCATGCATCAGGGTCCTTTAACTTATTTCAGAGCTCAGAATGCATTCAGTTCTAAAATGGGAAGTTTTCGGGGAATACCAATCTTCAGAAAAGAGAGCGCAGAAGTATTATCTTAACACATGAAGGAAAGCAGTCTTTAGAAGATTATGTCTACAGCTCAGGAAACTATTCATCAAAAATCGATTCCCTGACATATAGCTTCAACCAGAATTCTTTCCAAGTTGAGCACAGATCTCTGGGATGAGAACGTTCTATATTAAAAAATTCCAGAGGGTCCCTACAAATCACCTGGGATTACCTAGACAGTATCCAAGCTCTGCTCAGTCACCATTTCATCCATAGTCATTTGGCGGGGCTTTGGTCTTAACATTCAACGACAGTCAAAAAGTCCAAAAATCTTTTATATGATGGTGGATTGGACTGCCCACGTTTTCCAATCTTAGAGTCCATGCTTCTTCATCAAAGTCCTCCTAGGAAATTCCATAGTCAGGAGTACCTCTAGCTTTGGTTACCAACAACAGTCCCACAATCTTACATACCATGAAAGGGCTATCTGAATAAAATCACAGCCCCACAGCTAGAATTCTTCAAACAGCTGCAGAATAACAAACTTATCACAAAGCAAGGAAAACCTTGTAGTGGTGTGGATCTCATGCCACTGTACTGAGTGGCTCTCATAGCCAAATGAGTGGCACTGCACTATCCCAATGCTGCACAATGAAGCCCACAATTCATCATCTGTTGCACCATACTACTGCCTGCATTAGGGCTCCCAGTGCAAAAAACAGGTTGCTTGTACTTCCATCCGGTGTTTGCACCGTCAGACCAGTTTCTTTCTCTTCGTGCCTTTGGCATAGCCTCTACCAAACCAGCCTCCACTCAGTACTGTGGGTTCTGGAGACGAAGACTCCAGAGTGCCCTTCGATCCTTGCTGGGCCTCCTCTTGCCTCAGGGGGGACACCAACAACTTTCGACTGTGAGTGGTTTCTTCATCAGGCCTCAGGGGTACAGCCAGTGAGAATATTGGGTCATTTAATCTGTCAGACAAAAGCAAACACATGAAGTTTAGATTTCCAAAAGAAATGTACACTGACTCACTCCGCCAGAAACAGCGAGAATGAAAGGGGCTGCAGGTCAAGAGAATTTTAAGTGAGTTGTAGGAAAGACCCATCCATTTTCAAATGAACAGACAAGCAATAAAGTTTAGGAGAGCAGCGAGTGAAAAAGGGCTCGGTGAAAGAGGAAGACCCACTGCAATCCGATAGTAGAAGTGACCACACACAGGGGGAAGAATCAAGGAAATGGTAAGGATAGACATAGACTGGAACATAAGGGTACTCACTGGAACAAGAGGGTACACACAGGAAGGGAAGAAAAGACACTTAAAGGACAAAAATCCTCACACTGCTGTGAACCTGTGACTGTTTATGCTTTTCTGGCTTACTTGGTACTTTCCCCAGGGACAAGAAGTTACCAGAGTGTGCTCCACATGGTTTTTAATTGATTCTACAGCAGAGATCAATGTTCTTCTGGATGGGAAGAATGACCAAAATGCACCCTTATTCCCAGTAGAGAGTGCTCTGCACATCAAGCTATTTGGGGGCGAATGGCTAGTAGCATGGTGGAGGCAGAATTACTAGTACAGAGGAACGTACCCTAGAGAGGTGTACTGATCTGCATGTGTAAACACAATTTAAAACCCTAATAGCTTGAGTCGCTCACTTCTCGGAGTAGTAATGGGTATGCATATACGGTTTGTGGCGAGCTAAGAAACACAGCTCCAACAAGAAGTGAACAGGAACTTGTTTACGAAGGCCAGTTCCTTGTAGTTGCTTTGAACTTGGGAAAGACGATCTGTAGCACCAGCTTAGAGGAGGCTGAACAGGCTAATACTGTCATGTTCTGCGTTTAGGTAGTACCTATGGGGTCAAGCTATGTTCGGTGTTTTCTGGGTGGTTTTGTTTGTGCATTTCTTCTTTGGTTTATTTTTACCTTTTGGTTGGTCCTTCTACTCTGTCTTTCTGGCTAGTTCCTCTGCCATGGGGGCGTTTGGGGGGCAGCCGCTGTGCAGTTCTTGGGATTGACAGGCGAGTATTTAGATGCAGCCCACCGGTTCCCCTCGCTTGGTTTCTTTCCTTGTTCCTGCCCCGGAAGGACTTTGTTTTCTATACGCATTACCCTCGTTTTGTGTTTTTGGTTCTTTGTACGGGGCATTGAAATTTTCCAAAAAATAACAAAGTCTTCCTTCGTTATAAGTGCACTAAGTGTCTTTTTTTACCTGCGTGGCATTTTCCCCCCATTTACCCCAAAGACTAATCCCTGCAGACTTGTGCCATTATTATGGCTTATTGCTTTTCTCTTCTGGGACAAAGAACTTTGTTAGTTTCTACAGACTTCGATGGATATTTGCTTCATATATTAAGGGGTGAGCAAAGAAAAGAACAACCTTCCACCTAATTGATTATTTAGTGACGTGAAAAGGTTTTCTTTTGTGTTTATGATTCATGCTATTAATTTGATTTTCTTTTCTTTTTTCTTTTCTAAGACACTCGGATCGTACCTGGGTTCTACCATATTCCAGAGAGTGAAGCCTGGGAGTGGATTACACCCTTCCCTTCTTTCCCTTGTTTACCGATCCTTCCCCCGGTGCTTTTTCCACTTGTGTCTTTATACTTTTGGGCATGAGGGGATAAGGCACAGGTTGAGGAACGGGACACTCGTTCCTACATTACCTGGTTTTCAGGTGAGTGGGGGCGGAACAAATACTTTGAGGTGAGGCACTTCCAAAGGTAGGACCAAGCCTAGGACATCTGAGAAGCCCAGCTGCCAGGCATGTATTAAGCGTGTGCAACTCTGCAGCTCTACATGCCAAGAACAGATGCATACTGGTAAGTAGCATTTTCCGTTCGAGGCATATAAGCTGCAGATTGCACACTATGCATAGATTGTATAGCAGTACCCACACTAGCGGCGACCACCCGTATCTGTTGCAGTTGTTTGAAATAGTGTTTTAAGTACAGACTGGCCTACAGTGGCTTGTTGCTTTGTTTGCACATCTACTCAGTAGTGTTTTGTGAATGTGTGCGGTGTAGACCATGTAGCTGCTTTGCAGATGTCTTCCAAGGGAATGTTCCCTAAAAATGCCATGGAAAGCCCCTATTTTCCGTCCTATTTTCCTTGTAGAATGGGCTTTTGGAGGAATTGTTAGTGTACGCTTAGCTTTATGGTAACATATCTGGATACACTTAACAATCCACCTGGGAATACCAGATTTTGATGTTAGGTTAACTTTATGCGGTGGTGAAAAGGATACAAAAAGCGGTTTTGTTTTCCTAAAGCTTTGCGTTCTCTCTATGCAATATAGTAATGCTCTTTTGACATCTAAGGTGTGCAGAGCTCTTTCTGCTACTGTTTGTGGCTGCGAGAAGAAAACTGGAAGTTCCACAGACTGGTTTAGATGGAAAGGAGAAACTACCTTTGGTAGGAATTTAGGGTTTGTACGAAGAACAACTTTATTGTGATGCATTTGCAGAAAAGGTTCTTGAATGGTAAATGCTTGCATTTCACTAACTCTTCTTAACGGAGTAATGGCTACTAGGAAAGCCACTTTCCATGTGAGAAATTGCAATTTACATTTATGTAAAGGTTCAAATGGAGGTCCCATGAGACGTGTAAGCACTATGTATAAGTTCCACACAGGTGAAGGTGGTAGCCTTGGAGGTATTATTCTTTTGAGACCCTCCATAAAAGCTTTAATGGCTGGCACTCTAAAAAGAGACAGATGCTGTCTATTTTGTAAGTAAGCTGCAATGGCAGCTAGGTGCAACCTGATAGATGTGTAGGCTAAATTACACTTTTGAAGGTAGAGTAAATAGCCTATAATGTGTTGGATGGATACATCTAGTGGATTTATATTGTTGTTTTGACAGTATATTACAAAACGTTTCCACTTAGCAGCGTAGCATGCTCTAGTGGTGGGACGCCTTGCTTCCTTGATAACATTCATGCATTCTTGAGGGAGTTTAAGATAACCAAACTCTATGACTTCAGGAGCCAGATCGCAAGGTTAAGCTGAGCTGGGTCCGGTTGTCTGATCTCTCCATGGTTCTGAGTAAAAAGATGTGGAGATAGGTTTAGTTTTTGATGTGGTACCACAGATAGCTGTAGCAGTGTGGTGTACCACGCTTGTCTGGCCCATGTTGGAGCTACTAGTATAAGCGTCAGCGAGTGTTGTTGCATTTTGCGTACTAGTAAACGAATCATTGGTAGAGGAGGAAAAGCGTACGCAAATAGTCCTGACCAGTTCATCCATATCGCATTGCCTTTGGCTAATGGGTGTGGGTATCTTGTGACGAAGTGTGGGCATTTTGCGTTTTCGTGGGTGGCGAAGAGGTCTATTTGAGGTTGTCCCCACATTTGAAAGAACGGTGAAGAACTTGTGGATGAAGTTCCCACTCGTGCAGCTGCTGAGTCTGCCGACTTAGCAGATCTGCCATGGTGTTTTGAACCCCTGGGACGTGCTGGGCTATTGAGAAGATGTTCTGAGGTAGAGCCCACCTCCATATCTGCTGAGCTAGTTGAGAGAGCTGCAGAGAGTGTGTCCCTCCCTGTTTGTTTACATAATACATGGCTGTCATATTGTCTGTGCGGACTAAGACAGACTTGTTTGCCACTTGTGTTTGGAATGCTTTCAGAGCTAGGAACACAGCTAATAGCTCCAGATGGTTGATGTGGAGTAGTTTTTGCATTGGTGTCCAACTTCCCTGCGTGGTGTAATGCAGTAGGTGGGCTCCCCAGCCGGAGAGCGATGCGTCTGTTGTTAGTATGATTTGTGGAACTGGCTCTAGGAATAGTCGGCCTTTTGACATGTTTTTTGTGTTCCACCATTGCAGAGAGTGATGAGTCCGTCTGTCTACCAACACTAGGTCTGTTAACTTACCTTGAGCCTGGTTCCATTGACGTGCTAGACATTCTTGAAGTGGACGCATTTGCAGTCTTGCGTGAGGTACTATGAATATGCAAGATGCCATCATCCCTATGAGTTGCATAAACACTCGAGCTGGAAGCGAGTGATTTGAATTTTGTTAGGAGCGTTTGCACACTTGTTATCCTTGCTGGAGAGGGATAAGCTTGTGCTAGTTGAGTATTGATTGTGGCTCCTAGGTACTGTTGTGTGTGCGATGGTAGCAGATGTGACTTGGTGTAATTTACTGTGAACCCTAAGTCGTGGAGTAACAGCATTGTATTGTGAGTGTGTTGTACACACTGGTTGTACGATTGTGCTTTTATGAGCCAGTCGTCTAGATATGGGAAGACGTGGATGTGCTGTCTTCTTAAGTGTGCTGCTTCCACTGCATGACATTTGGTGAACACTCTTGGCGCTGTTGTTACTCCGAATGGGAGTACCTTGAATTGGTAGTGCTGTCCTTCTAGCACAAATCTTAGATACTTTCTGTGCGCCTGGTGAATTGGAATGTGGAAGTAGGCGTCTTTGAGATCTAGTGTGACAAGAAAGTCGTTCTGCAACAGGAGTGGAATGACTTGCTGAAGTGTGACCATATGGAAATGATCTGATTGTATGTAAGCGTTTAGAGGTCTGAGGTCTAGAATAGGTCTCAGAGATCCGTCCTTCTTTGGAATTAAGAAGTACAGGTAATATACTCCTTTGTTCCTTTGATGTTTTGGAACTATCTCTATTGCATTTTTCTGCAGGAGAGAAAGTACTTCTTGTTTGAGCAGCGTTAAATGTTCTTGTGACATTGGGTGCTGTTTGGGTGGTATGTTTGGGGGGGTAGATGTTAGTTCTAGACAGTAACCTGACAGAATTATTTGAAGCACCCACCTGTCTGATGTGATGTCTTCCCAGTCTGACAGGTATTGCTGTATCCTTCCCCCGACAGGAGTGGAATGGGGCGGGGAAGGGGAGGGGAGTCATTGGGTAGGGGTGGAGGCAGATCGTGTGTTGTTATTCTTGCCTCTGCCTTTGTTATTGTTAACGCGATAACCTCCCCTTTGATAGCCCTTACTGTAGGTAGACTGAGTGGGGCTTTTGTATGTTGTGGAAGGTGTATCGGATGAGTATCCTCTGTTTGCACCTCTATATGTCGAGCGACAAAATGAACGTCTGGGAGCCTGCGACTGCAGGGCTCCCATAGATTTTGCCGTGTCTGTCTTTTTTCATTTTTTCGAGGGAGACATCAACCTCTGGTCCAAATAAGTGTTGCTCATTGAATAGTTGATTGAGTATAGCAGTTTGGACCTCTGGCTTGAATCCAGATATACGTAGCCAAGCATGCCTGCGTAGCAGGACGCTAGTGTTGACGGGTCTGGAGGCTGTGTCTGCTGCGTCTAGCGCGCAGCGGATAGATGTGTTAGTGATAACTTTTCCCTCCTGAATTAGCTCACAAGCTCTATCTTTAGATTTGTCAGGAAGATGTTGCATTATTTGTTCGAGCTCATCATAATGTGCCCTATCATAGCGTGCTAGTAAGGCTTGCGTGTTAGCAATGCGCCACATGTTTGCCGCTTGTAAGGCCGTTCTTTTCCCCGACGGATCAAGGAGTTTAGATTCCTTGTCTGGTGGGGGAGCTTCTCCTGATGATTGAGAGTTAGCTTTACGTGCGTTAGATACGACTAGAGAGTCCAGGGGAACTGGTCCCTTTATAAATGCTGGGTCAGATGGCGCAGCTTTATACTTTTTTCTCCACACTTTGGTTTATAACCCGTGTCCTGACTGGGTCTTTAAAGACCTGAGAGGCATGTTTAACCACGCCTTTGAGCATAGGCAAAATTGCTGAAGACCTTTGTGCGGTGTCAAATGTGTCTAGCAGGAAGTCCTCCTCTATTGCATCGGAGTGCATGTCTACCCCATGGTATTGTGCTGCTCTAGTCAGTAATTGGTTGAACCCCATTGTGTCTTCTGGTGGTGAGGGCCTAGAGGGTTATATGTCATCTTGTGGTACATTTGGGACAATTGGTGTAGTATAGTCTTCCCATGGGTCTGGTGAGGCTGGAGGATAATATGGGTCCTGTGGATCAGCCCCTGTATCTGATATGTCGTCCCCATTATCATCATGTGTGCTAGATGGTGTAGGGGAGAGAGGTGGTGAAATATGGGGGGGGGGGTGGGATTGGGTGTAGGAGGCGGGGAAGGTACATGCATAGGTGAGGTAGAAATGTCCTTTTTCTTCTTTGGTGCTGGTGCCTTTGATGGTCGTTTTTTTGATAATGTTAATCGACCAGTTTTGGGAAAATTTATGAGAGTCTTTTGCTTTGGGTCCGGAACAAACAAGTCTCTTTCAGGAGTGTGACCTTTTGGCGTGGAAGGCTGTTTCGGCGCCGCAGCGGCTTCTTTCGACTTTTTATCTTCAACGGGGAAAGCCGGGGTCTTTTTCAGTTCCGAAGTCTTTTTCGGTTCCGGGTGTTTTTTCGGGTCCGATACTTTTTTCGGCTCCAGTGCCTTTTTGGTGCCGGAAGCTTTCGTCAGCTCCGAAGTTGATTTGGGTGCCGAGGAGACTGAGTGCTTCGGCGCCGATGGCTTCGGAGAGGTACTAGGTGTTTTTTTCGGTGCCGGTGAGTGTGTGCCAGCACCGAGTGGAGGTCGACTCGGGTCCGAGTCGCCCGAAGGCCTTATTGACTTTTTGGCCGAGCCCGAAGGTGAGGCCGTGGAAGTAGAGTCTCGGTGTGCACCCGAGCCTTTTTTGTGTGTGTCGAGGGAGGGCTGGGGTCGACGGTCTTACTTACGACCCGCTGCGCTGGAGTTACGTCCTCGACATCAGAATCCTCTTCCTCCGAATTGCTGTCGACATCGTGTTCTTCTGGGACGTCGACGCCTTCATGGAAAATGTCGTCCGGAATCGAAGCTGAAGATCTTTGAGCCATTGTTCGTCTGGCTCTCCGGTCCGGGATAGTCTTTTGGGAGCGGAAGGAGGCACAGGCTGAACAGTCCTTGGCCTCGTGCTCCGGAGAGAGGCAGAGGTTACAGACCTCCTGGAGGTCGGTGTGGGGAAACTTCGACCCACATTGAGGACACCTTTTAAATGGCGTCCTTTCCATTAGCTGGAGTCGAGGCCTAGTTGGGCCTGAAGGCCGTAGTCGACAACCGGAATGGACGTTCTTGGTCTCTAAGAGTAGTGTCGACAGGAAAACGCTTTCTAGAGTAGTTTCTTGAAGCCGATGAGGATTGCGTGCCGATGGTAATCGGTTTCAACACGGAGCGCTGGAACCACATCCGAGCCCGGTGGCGGAAAAAAACAATCTGGGGATGGAGCCGATGCCCATGCGCAGTATCACCCAAAGGAGAAGTCACCTATCCCTTGACTTCCAAAGACTTTCTACAACAAAAACAAACTGCAAACATCCGGGCCCAACACTAGGTGGCCATCTATGCATAGTGTGCAATCTGCAGCTCATATGCCTTGAACATTTATTTTTAACATCGCAAAACACAGGGCGCGTTTCGGTGCTGCATGCCTTCTTCCGCTGTGATTTTGCGATGTAAAAAATAAATTTCTGGTGAAAGGTATTTTTTCCATTTCCATATGTAAAACCATGTGACACTAATGGGGTGTGTATTTATATGTCAAAATTTCGCGTGGAGCTTACATGTGATCAAGGCCAGCTTGGCTAGCCGAAACGCGTAATGGCAGGTTGCGGGAGCACTGCATATGAAAATGATAAATAAAAAATAACCTTGAATCACAGGAAGTGGTGTTCGTGTGTCTCTATCGCCGAAAGGAGGTTGAGGATGTCATTGGATTTAATTATATATATATATATATATATATATATATATATATATATATATATATATATATATATATATATATATATATATATATATATATATATATCACACAAGCAGCACATTAGCTGCCATACCTTTTACAACAAGCACAAGGATTTACATCTAGGCATTCTGGTAGGCATTACACTTATGTGTTAACCAACTTCCTGCTATACCTGCACGGAAAGGTAGGTATTTCCTTTAAATACTCGGCATCCTCAAAGTGCAGTTAACATTCAGAAGATACGATGTCCAGTAGGTACAAGGAGATCACCCTTTGACGAAGTAAGTCGGAACACCTATGGTGATTGAAAGAGCTTAAGCATTCTAAACTATTTACTGATTTTTTTGGCATACTTCCTCAGTGTGTGACAACAATGAGGTCTCTGGCCCCATCTCCAAGGGGCATTCTATCCCGAGTAAGGGTAAGACCTCTCTTTACTAAGATGAATGGACATATCTTGCATATCATTTTAAGCACTACATTGCAGTTGATTTTACTGTTTACGTGTCCCTTTGCAGCATCATAAGCAACTCTGAGAATGCAGTAGCGAGTTATGCCAATAACAGGTTCCACATCAAAGCGAAAGCATTTACTATTTATTGTCAGATAGTATTCCATATAATGAATGAATGCATGGAGAGTGTCTGTAGATGGTAAGGACCTAGGGCCACTTGGCAGACACATGTACCATTGTGGTGCATTAGTACTAGTCTCCATCTCCTCTGTACTCAAGGAATAAACATTTCGTTTTAAGACATAACTGGATGATTTTTAAAATCACACTTCAGGCCTCCCAGATTGCTGTCCTATCCAAAAAACTCTAAAGTACGTTCTTTTAAAAAAGCCCATTCGCCATTAGAACCATTCATGGTAAATGAGGAAGCTGAATGATGAAGCATGACACCTGGGTAGGTGTTTGAGAACTTACCTCACATTTTTGTGATATGTTCACATTGAACAAGCCCAAAGGATACACAGATACTGTACCCAATCCATGGAGAAATAGTTTGACTCTGGGCAGAGCACTAACTGACTGGGTTTCACTTTGGTATTTCTGGTCACTTCTTGCAGGGTGTGATGCCAGATGGCCTAATTCCTCTAGTTTTCCTCTTGCCTTCTTTATTACTGAGTGTTTTGGTATTGGTACAGTGTTGTTGACCCCATTAGAGCGAAAATTACATCAAATATTTTATTTTGAATCTTTTAGATCTAAATCAATAGAGCTTTTTAGTTTTGTCAAGGATTACCAGCACTGATCACAGATCCACATTTGCATAAACGCAAATGTAGAAATAGACTGCTACAGAAATAGCAGTACCCATTGATGACACAAAGATCAGCAAAAAAGATTTATAAATCACACAGAAAAGAAATGAGGAACCACAATGGGCAGTGTTTGGGAAACACAAAAAAAGTTGGATAAGCACACCAAAACAGTGCTGGGAAGAACAAAATAATTGAGTGAAGGATGCTCACTGGAAAGAGTTGGATGATCACAGATGAAGGGAGGGGGTAAAGCTCAAGCAAAAGGAGGAAGGGACAGGATAACCCTGACAAAAGTGGGCAACAAAACAGAAAGGAGTGTACTAGGATTATAAGCAGAGATAGCCTTCACAAACAAGAATACTCCACATGGCTAAAGTGCAAGCCTTGCTCCAGGGAGGAGCAGTGCAGCACAAACATTTAGAGCACCAGAGGTGGTAATGATGGCAGCACACAGTGGATGCAGAAGGTTTATGCATACTGGTACCACACAAACCGAAAGACAGATAAAAGTGAGTTACAGAGGCTTCATACAGCAGACGTAGAAGGCAATACACAGAAGCGGTAGAAACCAGATACATTATGTCAAACACACAGTTTGTTTATAGGCAGCACACTGAAGGCTCAGTAGGTGCTATAGAGTTGAGCTAGAAGCTGCATGAGAGTTAAACAAGGTAAATGAACACTTCAAAAGAACACAATGAATAGAAATTAACAGACAATAGCCACAGACAACAGAGAGGGGGGCATTCACCTGTCATATTCTGGAATTTCCAGGCCCAGCTCCCCCAGAAGCAGTCTCATAACATCGTCACATTTCGCATGAATCTTCAGAGCAGCCAAATCATCCTTCGGGGTCCACTGAAGACACAAGTAACCAAGATAAAAAGTTAGGTATGGAAAAATACCTTGCCAAAACTACCAAAAACCACGAGGACCTCCCATTTACCAACATCACAAATTTAAGTGTGATCACATTGTGGTGGAGGATGGTTGTGACCTATGAGTCAAGGGATTTAGATGGCTCAGTGACCAGGATGGAGGCAACCCTACATTGAAGAGAAACACCAGAGGTAGAGGCCATACTGACCAAAGGAAACAGTCACAGAGATTGGCCCACAACCTGTAAAGAGTAGTGCATGGAGTTGCCCACCATGCAGGGTAAAAGAACCAACGTAGTCCTTGTACAGCATTTGGGTTACTCCATCACACATGACTGATAGCCTTTCCGCCATATTAGAAGCCCATTATATCCTATTGCACTTGTAACTCGGTGGACAGGACTTCTGCCATGTTTGTGATAGAGTACCCATTCACCAAACTCTAAATTAGACCCTCAGTGTCCAAGGGAAAGAGCGCAGAACTGCAAAGTTTGAGTCTGGGATGGCAGCGTTAAAGAGACCCAAAGAAGGTGCCAAACATTGAGGTACCTAGGAAAACAGAAGAAAATATCAGGAGTGAAAGACACTAGCAGACAGAAGATCAAGTGCAGGGTGGATACATTTCTGCAATCAAGAAGGAGAGGCCACAGTGTTAGAAATGAACACATGGCTTTGTGAAGCTGTGCGACACTGCCCTTATTTTTCTGGACAGTGCTGGTTTCATCTCCCAGTGAGCCTACTGGAGGTACTCCCTGTTTGTTACCCCCTCTCACACCATTGAGGTCAGACAATACCAAAAGAGTACTATTATTCTAAATGAGAGTGACTACTGCCACCTCAACCTATGCCTTATGGTGACTCATGTGGTGGCACTGAGATTATAACCAAGGGCAATGGTATTTTATCAGAACCCCCTTGGGTTCTCCCTGTCCGCTCTGCTCTGTACACTGTATTTTTAGTTCACATATATGGGGTCATTTGCCTTCATCCTCTCTGGGATATACAAGGATAGCTGTTCTATATTTGGGAATGTGATGTTTACAATCGGAGGAGTGATGAGGCATAAGAGTCAGAGAAAAAGAAAAAGAGAAAAAAATACTATTTCATAACTTGGTGGTCTCCTTTTAAAGAATTTGTGATCCACCTTGAACATTTCAGCCAGCACATACACTCTGTCCACCTCCTGGAACCTTTTTGGATGGGGCAAGTCTAGGCAATTTCTTTTTCCCAGTGTAGGTTTTCAGATCCATGGGTGAAACTCAACCATTCCGATTCCTATGTTGTAGCCATCTCCTGGGGCAACATAGAAAAGAGTCTTTGAACGTCTTTTAAGCATCACAGCTGGCTCAGTCTGAACTAGTCTTTTTTGGGGACAATATAGAAGAAGCCATAAAACCTACCAAGCAATAGAGCTCTCTTCCAGAACTGGATGAGACCAAGGTGCCGCACCACCGCGCCGCGGTTTGTAAGCGCCTAGTTTTAATTACATTAGCTATTTTACTACAGGCTCGTTATTTTTCATTTTGCTTAGTTTTATTGTGAAGTGGCTGTGCTTCTCCCCCCCCTCTCTTACCTGCATTTAATTTTGGAAAGTACACCACCGTTTTGGTGGATCCGGGTTCTGTGGGTGGTCTGGGGATCGACATTCGCCGCCATTTTGGATTGGGACGCTGGTCTTTCGGCGGGCGCCATTTTGGAGCGTCCCTGCGCTCCTCCCTCCATTTCTCCGCCTATTTAAAGTCGCTCTCTCCAGCGCAGCGGGAACGCGCAGCCGGACGCCGTCGCTTGCCGGAGTCTTGCCAGGGTCCTGCCCGTCTGCGCCCGTCCGCGCTAAGGACGCGCTGGGCGCAGCAGGGCCCTCCCATTTAGCACCTTTTGGGAGGTAGGATGATTGTTTACACCAGTGCAGCGCTTCGGGCGATTGGGCTGTCCGTCCCATGTTGCGTTTCTGCACCGAACCATCCCTTGTGTGGTCCCTATCAATGTGCCTGCAAAAGATGGTCGCTCGACCAGCCAGCGGGTATCCGGGACTATGACATCTCGGCAGCTCTATCGGAAGGCAAAAGTGTGCCTCAGCTGAGTAAGTGTCGTGTCCATGGTCTGCGTATTTTAAATCTCAATACCAGATCCCTGGTTAAACATCATCTGTCTATTATGGACCTTATCACCTCCGAGGAGCCAGATCTGTTTACCATCACTGAGACCTGGCTCCAGGACACAGATGCAGCCATAATTAATCTGGCTTGTCCTCCAGGATATTCATTTTTTATGTGGAACCGCCTGTCAAGAGGTGGAGGTATCGCTTTAGTTATAAAATCCACCTTTGTGTGCACTTGGACGGGTCTTCACATTGCTGGGTGCGAGAGCGCCCTGTTCAAGATTAACATCAGCCCTCAGTTCACGCTGTCTGGGATGGTCGTGTATCGCCCCCCAGGCAGTGATGTAGCATTCAGGGGAGCTTTCCCTGAGGCGGTTAGTACGCTAGCTAGTGACTGTGCCAATTTCTGCATCCTAGGTGACCTCAACCTCCACTTTGACAATCAACAGACCCCGGCTATCAGTGGTTTTTTGGCGGATCTGGAGGCCCTTCAGCTGACCCAACTCGTCACTCAACCCACACATGTGGCTGGTCACATTTTGGACCCGTTATTTACCAACTTATCGGATGTCCAAGTCTTGGCTATTTCTCCATTGGGTTGGACGGATCATTTTTTGGTATCTGTCTGGCTACCTCTCCCCGAAACCTCTATTATTCCATCTCCTAAGTGGATCCCTCGGCGGCACTGGAATAAGCTCAGGCTAGAGGACCTACACTACATCATGGCTGAAGAGTCACTAGGCCCCCTGCTTAATGTCACCTCGGGCTACGACCAATTCTGCAGCTGGATTACTAAGGCACTTGACAAACTGGTGCCTATCATCTTAAGTAAATCCAGCTCCAGGCAGTCGAGCCCTTGGTATGACAGTGCCCTCCGTGCCCTGAAGGGTTCATGTAGAAGGGCAGAAAGGGAGTGGCGGAAGACATATGATGTCGCCAAAAAAACCATGTACCTGGCGTCCGTCAAGCTCTACCATCGAGCTATTTGTAGAGCCCGTGCGGCCTTCTATGCGACGGAATTCTGAAACAGCCACAACCCATCGAAGACCATCTTTAAAGCCCTCAAAAATCTGATGGCTAAGAGAGCGGCTCCGCAAGTGGATGGTTCTACCTCCCATTGCGAAATTTTGGCCGCTTTCTTTTTGGAGAAAGTCAAGACCATTTATCAGTCGTTTCCCAGCACAACGCTATCACCCATCCCTTTGATTGGCCCTCGCAGCTGCCCGGCATTTCACTCTCTCCCTACTCTGTCCTGGGATGGGTTTGTCAAGTTGGCACAACGAGTTAAGTCCGGCTCTCCGGCGGACCCGCTTAGACCCGCCCTCTTCAGAGACTCCTCTTTTCAGGGGCGTACTGCGGTGTGTTCGCTGATCAATCTTTCCTTGACTTCAGGTACGGTTCCTGCCAAGTGGAAGCAGGCGGTGGTTTCCCCGATCCTGAAAAAAACATCATTGGATCCTTTAAAACCGGAAAACTACCGCCCGATTTCATTGCTTCCCTGGCCGGCCAAAGTCATGGAGGCCCACGTCAACCTAGCTCTAACTGAGCACATGGCTCGGGCCAATGTCCTCGATCCTACGCAGAATGGGTTCCGTGCTGGCCACAGCACGGAGACTGCCCTTCTTGCAATGGTAGAACATCTGCGGAGTGTGTTGGATGCAGGTCAAACGGCAGCGCTTATTTTATTAGATCTTAGCGCTGCCTTTGACACGGTGTCCCATCGCATCCTTCTGCACCGCCTGGAGGACATTGGCATCTGTGGCTCTGCTCTGCAGTGGTTCCGCTCCTTCCTTAGCGATTGCTCCTTCTGCGTTGCCACCCCTCCTTTTCAGTTTAATTCCATCAGCTGGACCTGGGGGTCCCCCAGGGCTCTTCGCTGAGTCCCACGCTTTTCAACTTGTACGTGCGGCCGCTGGCTGATGTCGCCAGGCAATGGGGCCTAACCATGGTCTCGTATGCCGACGACACGCAGCTAGCGGTCACGATCAGCGGGGATGCCGAACAGGATGCCCCCAGGTTTCG
Source organism: Lissotriton helveticus (assembly GCF_964261635.1). Classification (NCBI taxonomy): domain Eukaryota; kingdom Metazoa; phylum Chordata; class Amphibia; order Caudata; family Salamandridae; genus Lissotriton; species Lissotriton helveticus. The sequence goes on along the minus strand of NC_136068.1, from coordinate 1,035,715,908 downwards.
AGATGGACTGAGAGGGGTGGCCAGCTGGATGAATAACAACTGTCTCCAGCTGAACGCGAAAAAAACTGAGGTGATGATCGTTGGGAGGGGAGCTGACCGCTGGGGGGGCGTTTGGTGGCCTCTGGAGCTAGGGCCGGCCCCTACACCAGTGATGGAACTTAGGAACCTGGGAGTGTGGCTAGATCACACCCTTTGCTTCACTACCCATACCAAGAGAGTGGCGGCATGCTGTTTCGGTGTCCTGCGTGGGCTAAGGCCGGTGCTCAAATTTTTTGATGCCCCGACGAGACAGCTGGTTATACAAGCGACGATCATCTTCCGGCTGGACTATGCCAGCTCGCTCCTGCTGGGAGTAAACCAATCTGAGATCGTTCGCTTGCAGCGAGTACAGAATGCCGCTGCGAGAGCGGTGGTGGGTCTGCCGAGGTTCTGCCCCACCTCCAATACCTTGCGGTCCCTACATTGGTTGCCAATTAAAAGCCGAATTCACTTTAAAGCCCTCAGCCTTGCATTTAAAATCTTAAAAGGATCGGCACCTGAGATCCTTAATAACCTTTTATCCGCCTATGTCCCGACTCGCACTCTTAGATCTCTTGGGCAATCTCTTGCGGTTATCCCACGTTTCAGGCTTAGCCGGATGGGCGGTCGCTCCTTTCGTGTGAGAGCTGCGGCTCTTTGGAACTCCGTCCCTTTGGAAATCCGCCTGCTGGAGGATCTATTAGCATTCCGTAGGGCCGTGAAAACCCACTTGTTTTAATTTCTTCATATGGAGTCGTGTATTTTCTGTTTCCTGTTGCGTTGTGTTATGTCCACCTTTTCCATGCGCCAGGACGCTCCTTAGCTGGAGCATCTGTGCGCAAAATAAATTATAATAACAAATAATTGTAAAAGTGGCCAACCCTCTGGCTTTTTCCATTTTCGGGTGACGAGGCTTCCCGGATTTGCTGAGATAAGCCCAGTTTTTAACATCCGTTCTGGCAAATTTCAGTAAATTTAGTACATGTTCCAATTTTGAGAGATGATGGACTGAACACAGTGGCATGTTTTCATGTTTTGTATAAATCGCAGCAGCCCCTCATAGACAGCAATTTAGTAAACATATTTAATACTGTATGCATTTAATTTCCCTTAGTGAGTTTTCTATTATGTTGAATGCTGTCAATTAATTTGTTAGAGAAAGGCCTGGATACGGGCTTTCAAAATACAGCCACCCTATTCCAACAGCCCACCTAAACCACCTAAACCACCAGAGGGCTATAAATACTGCATGTAGGAAGCTGGATCTTTATGTGATATATATAAAAAATCTGAAAGAACGTGTAGAGTGTCCAAGGGTTTAATTGTGAGTGTACAAGGGCTTGCTATGCAATCACAACGTGCCCTGTTAGGGGGTAGTGTGGTCGAGCAACCTTAGGGTTAACACAGAGGAGTACAAGAAATTTTCCAATACACACAATGATCAATAAATGATACACACGACTCAAGAAGGAGATCCACACCAATTTATAAAAATAGCAAGTATCCTTATATATGTTTAGGCATCAGAGAAAAATCTCTCGGGTAAGTACGCTTTTAAATATAAGCGCTTTTCACTTTAAAAAGTAGACAGTGCAATTTCTGAATTCTGCAATGTTATCCCATGGAAGGAAGAACAAGTTCTGAAAACAGGTATAATACAGTGACTTACAAGACCAATCTCAAGAATTTAAGATGACTGGTGGGCAAGGTCCATGGCAGCACCAGCGGTACGAGGGCGGCCAAGTGCAGGGTGCAAAACAGCATCAGGAACCCAATGAGTTTCTCTGGAGGTCAGTCACTGTGGAAAGAGGTTGCAGGATCTAGGTGGAAGGTCAGTGGGGTGAACCAACAGGGGAGTTTAAGGCTTGCGATGCTCTGGGAAGTGGGGACACCTGGGGTCCTCTTCTCCACAGCCCGGAACCGACAGATGCAGAGGTCTCTTGAGGGTCGGGTTTTCTTGAACGGGGGACACCTGGGGTCCTCTTCTCCACAGCCCGGAACCAACAGATGCAGAGGTCTCTTGAAGGGCTGGGTTTTCTTAAACGGAGCAGTCGAGGGGGCCTGCGTGCAGAGGCTGCAGGCGATGTTGGGGAGTCCACGACGGGTGAAACCACGATGGACTCAAGCTCTCGATGGTTGGGGGTCGTTGTTGACACCAGTAGCCCACTTCAACTCGGGTCGGAGGTGACAGGTAGCTTCAGGTGTCGCGTGTTGGTAGTTCTGGAAGCCTTAGAGTCTTTGCTTTTGGAGTTCCTGCAGGATAAAGGAGGAACAAGTCTGCTGTTACCAGAAGGTCTTAGTCACAGCTGCAGGACGAGTCGACGCGGGATGCAGACAGGCCATCAGGTTTGGTATCAGTCAGCTGCTTCTTCTCTCCTCTCTGCTTCTGTGGTTCTTTGTTGTCTTCTCTTTTCTTCATCAGGATCTGCTTCTCTGTACCAGGGGCTCCCCTAAATACTGAATTTAGGGATGTTAGGGCTACTGACCCTATGGATCAGTACTCCCCCATATATCCACTCCCTCTGGCAAGTGGTCATAACCCTGTCCCAGAATTCCTAAGTATGCTATCACAAAGATGCCTTCTTCTGAAAAATCATGTACCCCTCACAGTGGTCCACCTAAGGGCTGGTACTAGCCTGGGGGTGGCACACCTACATGAAGGGCGCTGCACGGGGGGGGGGGGGGTTCCTCTCCTGTGAGGGGAGCCAGATTCGCATTCCAAAGGTGGCAGCTTCTTTGAAGCTCGCTGGCCCAAGGAGGCTAATCACCAGGTCATCCTGTGGGAGGAGAGGGGGTGGGTTACACCCTCTTCCAGGACAGGCTTTTGTTCTGGGTCTCCTGAGAGCCAAGGCTCTCACCTGAGAAGGTCAGAACAGAGTCTCAGTGGCAGGCTGGCTACAACCAGTAAACACAAGGAGATGATGCACAGAGCGCTTAAACTTTTCAGACACTTATCCCCAGTCACAGATCTGGGTTGAATGCATCATCATTCTTTATCTCACTTGGCCACCCCAGTTCAGACCCAGCCATATGCAAATCAGTCTTGTCCCTGTTCCTCATGGGAACAGTCCAGCACGTTTTGAGGTAACATCAGCCAGGCTAGTTTGAGACCAGTAAGCAAGGACACCAGAGGCTGATAGGATTTCAGGGGGCACATCTAAGCTGCCCTCTGTGGGCCTGTATTGGTAAATCCGTCACTGGAATCAGTGTGGGTTTATCAATACTAGATGTCTGAAACCAAACATCCCCATTTTCAGTGAAGCCATTGTGTGGCCGGGGATCTTATTTTCACCAGTGTCCAGCACATGTTTCAAAATGACTTCCCTGTCCACTTTCACTGGCAATAATAGGATTAGGATAGGATAGCTCATGCAGGTATACCCTCACATGTAATATTTAGCACCCTGCCTTAGGACTGGCAATCCTGCTGTAGGGGTGACTTACAAATATCACATGCAGTGTTAGGGGACATGGCACACAGTGATGTGTAACAGCTCATGTTTTAACTTTCGTCTGTCCCAAGACATGCAGCCTGAAATGGCAGTCTTGCATGTGCTTGGTGAGGGGGGTCCCTTAGGGTGAACAATTCTTGCTGCGGCCCTTATGGACCCTCATTAGTACCTCAGGCCCATTTACTAGGGACTTACAAATGGTGCTAAGGGTTTTGCCAATTAGAGAAACAATTGTACAGTGTTGTGAAAAAGCTCTGGCAATGGGGAGCTGGTTAGAAGGAACCCAGTGCACTTTCAGTCAAAATCACATTATTTACCAAGCAAAAAGTGGTGGTGACCATGTAAACAAGCATTTGCAAAGCGATAGGTCTCGCATTTACGAGAGTTTGCGCTATTGCATTGTAAATGACAATGCCTTTTATTTATGTGTTGCTTTAAAAACAGATAAATAAAATGCATTGTCATTTACAATGCCGATAGCTTAAACTCTTGTAAATGCGAAACCTATTGCATTGCAAATGCGTTCGGCGCCCATGCTATAAAATCTTTTAAAAAGCATTAGGAGAGAGCTTGTAAAGTTATTTGAGAAAATAGTGCATGGTGGCTGTAATTAAAGCCTACTGAGTAATAACACACAAAACAGGGGGCGTCACTATGGGAGGTTACAAAATGAGACAAGGCAGTACCAAGGAGAGACTCCTAAGCCTTTTGACCAATGAACAGCCACAGTTCACAGTAGACAATGACACAAGCCAATGACAAAATATGGGTGGAGAGTGCGCGGAGCTTCATGACCCTACCTGAATAGAGCATGCCTCATAGAGCAGTGCATGCACCGCCCAGGCTCGACCTAAAAACCAGTGTATAATGCAGCGCAGTTGTTTGCTCCTGGTACCTCAAGTTCTTGGAGAACCTACAAACCCTATAAAGCTCCGTGACTAGAAGGGTCTAGCAGACGTAATAGTATATTGCTTTTGTAAGTCAGCCATTGTGACAAGAAGTACTGGATGAAAATGTCACAAATGGCTGTTTATTCCTACTCATTTTCAATATTATTTTAAATTCTTAATCCCTCTAGGGTCACTAACTTCAACTGGATTTGACCACAATGGGAGGATGTTTGAGTTGTTACTGGTCCTACTGATGAACAGGGTAGATGAGACCGAAGAGGGAGAGGTCAGTTTGCCAGGTGGGCTTGTTTTCATGGAAGAAATCAGCTTATATAACAGAGTACTGGAGATCAGTGGTATGTGTACAGCCTTTTTGTAAACTCCACCCGTCCTGATGCACACTATAAATTTTCATGATGTGACAATGTGTTTTTCACCAATGAGAGATCTGAAATCTGCAATATTCACACTTGGTCATTTAATGAACTTCAGGTACTTTTTTTCTCTCTATTTTCAACCGCTTTAAACCTTTTCTATTTCTTTTGAAATTGAAGTAAATTTTTGTAGATGTGATAAAGCACAAGTTACTACTTGTGTAACGATATATCTGTAATTTTGCGTAGCAATACTCCTGCGCGCCGGCAGGCGAAGTCCGCGGCTCCGCGTCCGTCGTCGTTAGCGCCGGAATGACGTCGGAGTACTTAGACGCCACCCTCACGTCAGTTCTGATACACAGCTTTTCCGCGCCAGATACACAGAGCCATGATAGAACCAACACTGGTGCCATGAAACTAGGGCCCTGAAAGGGGATGACCTTAACCCTAGATATCGGTTCGCAGAACGGGGAGGATGGGTGGGTCGGTAAGGAATCTATCACTAACTAATGTCTCTTACAGATATATCGTTACACAAGTAGTAACTTGTGCATCTGAAAGAGACACGTTAGTGATAGATTCCTTACCTTAGAATAGATACCCCAGCAATACCAACCCCGGTGGTGGGTCTGCGAACCAATAATCACACCAGAAGGTCCTGGAGGACGGAACGGACAAAGAAGCCATCCCTCCGGACTTGGCTGTCCAGGCAGTAGTGTCTCGCAAACGTGTGCAGCGAGGCCTACGTAGCTACCTGACAAATGTCCCGCAAGGGCACTCCTCGGCCCAGGGCAGTCGTAGTCGCCGTGGCCCGAGTGGAATGAGCCCTCAGCCCAACAGGGGGTTCCTTCTTGGCCAAGGAGTAACACGCCTGGATGCACAAGATGATCCACCGAGAGATGGTCCGCCTGTGCACCGGCCGTCCCTTATTACCACCCACGTAACCAACAAAGAGTTGGTCATCCACCCGGAACTGGCGTGTGCGATCCAGATAGTAAGAGAGCGCACGTTTTGGGTCCAGACGGTGGAGCCTCTCTTCCTCTTTTGAGGGATGCGGAGGCATAAAGAAGGTGGGCAAGGTGATGGACTGCCCGATGTGGAAGGCTGTGACAACCTTGGGCAGGAAAGAGGGTCTCGTCCGCAACACAACCTTGTCCGGATGGACAGAGAGGAAAGGAGGTGTGGAAGAAAGAGCCTGGAGCTCACTCACTCTCCTGGCAGAGGTGATGGCAACCAGGAAAGCAGTCTTCAAAGTAAGAAGATGGAGAGGACAGTTATGGAGTGGCTCAAAGGGAGCACACATTAGATAAGTAAGTACAAGGTTCAAGTCCCACTGGGGCATCACGAAAGGAACAGGAGGAAACGTGTGTGATGCCCTTCAAAATGAATATGCTACTTACCAGTATGCATCTGTTCTTGGCATGTAGGGCTGCTAACATTCATATCTGTAGCATTGATCGCCGCCTAGTGTTGGGTCCGGATGATTGCACATTGTTGTCCTGGAAGAGTCTTCGAAGTATCACGAGATAGGTGGCTCCTCCCCTGGACTACAGTGCGCATGGGCATCGACTCCATCCCCAGATTGTTTTTAGCCATTGCGGCAAAGATGGAGTTTAACAGTGAAAGTGATGGCCATGCTAGAGATTAAATGCAAGAAAAGTCGGCAGCCGCTACGGGCGCCGGGGAGGAGGGCGGGCGATATGAATGTTAGCAGCTCTACATGCCAAGAACAGATGCATACTGGTTAGTAGCATATTCAGTTCGAGGCATGTGGGCTGCTAAATTCATATCTGTAGCATAGAATACATAGCAGTCCCTCCATTAACGGCGGCCGCCCGTGCCAGCTGCAGAAGTCTGAAAAAGTGTTTTAAGAACAGCCTGTCCTACAGCTGCCTGCTGTTTGGAATGCACATCTACACAGTAATGTTTGGTAAACGTATGTGGTGTAGACCATGTGGCTGCCCTACAAATGTCTTCTAAAGGAATGTTACCCAGGAATGCCATGGAGGCCCCCAACTTGCGTGTGGAGTGTGCTCTGGGGGGGACCGTTAAAGTGCGCTTAGCCTTCTGATAGCAAATCTGAATACACTTAACGATCCACCTGGCTATTCCTGCTTTGGAAATGGGGTTGCCTTTATGCTGGGCTGCGAAGGCAACAAAGAGTTGCTGTGTCTTCCTAAAAGGTTGTGTTCTGTCAATGTAGTACATAAGCGCTCTTTTGACATCAAGCGTATGGAGCATCCTTTCCGCTACCGTTTCTGGGTTGGGAAAGAATGCGGGCAGTTCGATAGTTTGATTGACATGAAACTGCGACACCGCCTTAGGGAGAAATTTGGGGTTAGTGCGCAGCACCACCCTGTTTGAATGAATTTGTATAAATGGCTCTTGAATGGTGAGCGCCTGTAGCTCACTAACACGTCTTAGGGACGTTATGGCAATGAGAAAAGCCACTTTCCATGTGAGGAACTGAAGCTCACATGAATGCAGAGGTTCAAATGGGGGACCCATCAATCTGGTGAGCACCACATTGAGGTTCCACACAGGAGCTGGCGGGGTCCTGGGAGGGATGACCCGCTTCAGCCCTTCCAGGAATGCTTTAATGGCAGGCACCCTAAGGACAGAGAGATGCTGCCTGTTTTGTAGATAAGCCGCTATGGTGGATAAGTGTATCCTAATGGAAGTGTATGCTAGATTGCATTTGTAAAGATGCAACAGATAGCAGATGATATTAGGAATGGATGCATCGAGCGGGTTGATAGCGTGCTCGGTACAGTAGATGACAAACCGCTTCCATTTTGCTGCATAGCAAGATCTGGTAGTGGGCTTCCTTGCCTCCCGGATGATGTCCATGCATTCAGGGGGCAAATCAAGGTAGCCAAACTCTAAGACCTCAGGAGCCAGATCGCCAGATTGAGCTGCTGCGGATCTGGGTGCTGAATGTCGCCACGGTTCTGCGTTAAGAGCCGGGGTGTGAGGTGCAGTCTTTGATGCGGTACCACGGAGAGTTCGAGGAACGTGGTGTACCACGGTTGTCGCGCCCACGTTGGAGCAACTAGGATGAGCGTCAGCGAGTGTTGCTTTAGCTTTTTTGCCACCAGCGGAATGAGAGGCGCTGGGGGAAAAGCGTACGCAAATCTGCCTGACCAGTTCATCCATATCACATTGCCCTGCGATAGTGGGTGAGGGAACCTGGCGGCAAAGCTTTGGCATTTTGCGTTTTCTTCCGTGGCAAACAGGTCTATCTCTGGATGACCCCACTGCTGGAAGTACGGGCGGAGTACTGATGGATGTAACTCCCACTCGTGCATCTGGTGGCTGTACCTGCTGAGCAGATCCGCCATCTGATTGTCCGTGCCCGGGAGGTGTTCCGCCATGAGGAAGATGTTCCTCTGAATGGCCCACTTCCACATGCTCTGAGCCAGATGAGACAACTGTGGAGAGTGCGTACCTCCCTGCTTTTGAATGTAGTACATGGCTGTCATGTTGTCCGTCCGGATCAACACGACTTTGTTGCACAGATGTACTTTGAAAGACTTGAGTGCCATGAAGATTGCCATCAGCTCCAAGTAGTTGATGTGCATCTTCCTCTGTAGCGTTGTCCATAGTCCCTGCACTGTATAGTGGAGCACATGAGCCCCCCATCCCTGGAGAGATGCGTCCGTCGTTAGTGTAATCTGTGGCACAGGCTCCTGGAACGGTCGGCCCTTGCAAAGGTTGTGTGGATTCCACCAATGCAGAGAGCTGTATGCCCGACCCGTCACCAACACTAGGTCGTTTAGCTGTTCTTGAGCCTGAGTCCACTGATGCGCTAAGCATTCTTGGAGCGGACGCATATGGAGTCTCGCGTGCGGGACTATGAAGATGCAGGAGGCCATCATGCCTATCAACTGCATGAACACTCTCGCTGGGAGTGAGTGGTGCGGTCTGAACTTTTGGATCAGCGCCTGGATGTTGTCGATCCTCGCTGAGTTTGGCTGAGCTGTGGCAGCCAGGGTATTGATCGTCGCGCCTAAATACTGCCGCACATGGGCCGGCTGAAGGTGTGACTTCGGGTAGATCAGTGTAAATCCCAGACTGTGAAGGAGGTGGATGGTGTGGGACATGTCTGCGGCGCACTGCTGGGCTGACTTTGCCTGCACGAGCCAGTCGTCCAGATAAGGGTAGACATGTATAACCTGTCTCCGGAGGTGTGCCGCCACTGTCGCCAGACATTTTGTGAACACTCTGGGAGCAGTGGTCACTCCGAAGGGGAGTACCTTGAACTGGTAATGCCTGTTTTGGATGGTGAACCTGAGGTACTTTCTGTGGGAGGGGTGGAGTGGTATGTGAAAGTAAGCATCCTTGAGGTCCAAGGTTGCGAGGAAGTCTCCCTGTTGTAACAAGGGGAGAACCTGCTGCAGTGTCAACATGTGGAAGTGTTCTGAAAGAATGTACTGGTTCAAGGGACGCAGGTCTAGAATCGGTCTGAGTGAGCCGTCCTTTTTTGGGATTAAGAAGTACAGGGAATAAACCCCTGTGCCTTCTTCCTCCACTGGCACGAGCTCTATTGCGCCCTTTTGCAGCATCACCAGAACCTCCTTCTGCAATAAGTGCAAGTGCTCTGCTGACATAGGACGGTGTTTTGGGGGCATGGGTGGTGGGGTGGATGTCAGTTCTAAACAGTAGCCGAACTGGATAAGTTTCCTGACCCACCTCTCTGTGGTGATGGACTTCCAGACGGGCAGGAACTGTTGGAGTCTCCCCCCGACAGGTGTTGGATGGTCGGGGGGCAGTGACAGGGAGTCACTGTTTGTTGGCGGCAGAGGAACGGGAACTGTTGTTGCCTCTGCCTCTACCCTTGGCACTGTTTCCTCTGTATCCACCTCTGCCCTGCTTGCTGTAGGAGGATTGCGCACCACTTTTATTGAATGGCGTCTGCTGCGACATGTGCCCTCTGTTAATACCTCGATTGCCTGAGCAACGAAAAGTGTTCCCTCTAAATTGTTGTGACTGGAGAGCTCCCATGGACTTGGCAGTCTCGGTATCTTTTTTGATCTTCTCCAGGGTGGTGTCCACCTCTGGGCCAAACAACCTGTCTGGATTAACGGGCTGGTTGAGGATAGTAGTCTGGATCTCTGGCTTGAATCCCGAGATGCGGAGCCATGCCTGACGCCTCAACATCACACTAGTGTCGATCGCTCTCGCTGCCGTGTCCGCAACATCTAGCGCACACTTTATAGCAGCGTTGGAGATGAGCTTCCCCTCCTGGATAAGCATTTCAGCTCCCTCTTTAAACTGGTCTGGGAGGTGTTGTAACAGCTGCTCTAGGGTGTCGTAGTGTGCCCTATCGTATCTGGCCAACAGAGCCTGCGTGTTTGAGATGCGCCATATGTTGGCCGCCTGAGCTGCCACCCTCTTCCCAGATGCCTCTAACACTTTTGACTCTTTGTCTGGGGGAGGAGCTTCACCCGTGGTTTGGGAGTTTGCCCTCTTGCGGGCATTAGAGACCACCAAAGAGTCCAACGGCAACTGGCCCCGGATGTAGGTCGGGTCTCCAGGTGCCGGTCTGTACTTCTTCTCAATGCGTGGGTTTACCACCCGGGATCTTGTGGGTTCCTTGAAAATGTCTGCCGCATGCTTAAGGACCCCTTTTAACATTGGGAGAGTCTTGACAGTTTTTTCAGCAGTAGAGAAAGTGTCAAAAAGGAAGTCCACCTCTACGGGGTCAGCATGCATCTCCACCTTATGGTTTGTAGCTGCCCTTTCAATTAAGGCATTAAATGCCGCAGAGTCCTCAGTGGGAGACGGCTTCACGTTATAAACCTGAGGATCCTGGACCGTCTGCTGGTCCCCTTGATCACCAGTGTCCATCCATGAGTCCTGCTGCTCATCAGGCTCTGTATGAGCAGGAAAATTGTACTCCTCATCTTGCTCCCCTCCATCCCCATCAGAGTATGTGGGTGAAGGTGTTGCACTCCGCCCATGCTGAGGAAGAATACGCTCCATAAGAACTGGTGCTTCTGCCGCAGGCTTTTTACGTTTCAGAGGAATGGTAAAGGACTGCACAGGTTGTGAAGTAATCTTCCTCTTGTATAGCGTGAGTTTCCCGGTGTCGGCATCGATGAAATGCTCCGACCGTTCTTCAACCAAAGGGTGTCGATGACCTACAGTCCCAGCCGGTGGAGTGGACGTCGACACAGCGTTCTTGGGCACCGACCGCGGTGCAAAGGCCTTCGGCGCCACCTTAGGCGGCAACGTGTAGAGGAGCGGCGCCGATGTGGTCTTCGGTGGGTCTGCCGGCTTCGGTGCGGAAGGAGTCTTCGGTTCCGATGCCAAAGCCTTGTGCTTAAGGCGCTTAAGGGAGTCCGAGACCTGCTTCGTAAAGGAAGCGGACGGTTTCGTCGATCCGACCGATGTCCTCGGTCCGCCTCCTGGGGAAGACCCGAGCGCGGCTGACTTGTGTGTGTCCGGACGAGGCGCAGGAGCACTCTTGACTGGTGCGCCTCGATCACTGTCCACTGCCGCAGACGTCGATACCAATGGCTTCGGATCGATAGGTTTTCCTTTAGGAGTCACGGCCCCAGACCTTTGTTCTGCGCCCTTCACCGACTTCGCGTCAACGGGCCCCTTGGTCTTCGGCGCGACAGACTGTCCCGATGCCGGCTCGACAGTCTTCTTGGGCGTCGGCTTGTCCACCTTGGTGGACACCGGCTCGACGGGCTTCTTCGAGCTTGGCTCCTTAACCACCTTCGGCACCTTAACCTGGTCGGCAGCGTGCATCTGTTTGGGGCCCCCCGAAGACGACGGCGTCGGCACCGGAGCAGACGTCTTCGGTTTCGATTGGGTGTCGGCCATCTTTGTTTTCATCGATACCGAGGGTTTCGGTTTCGATTTCAGTAATGGCGGCTCCGCGGAGGTGTCCGTAGCCGGGCCGGAAGGCGGGGCCGTGGATTGAGGTGTAAGGTCTTGGGTAAGGCCGCGTGGCGATCCTGTGACCTGAGCCTTTGTAAGAGTACGAACGGGGCATAGCTCTTCCTCCGAGCTATCTTCCATGGCCCCATATGCGTCGTCGTCGTCCCCTACCTTCTCGACGATTTCTTCAATGTCGGGACTGTGGACGTCCGCTCCGTCGTCGGACTCGACCTCCACCGGGGTAGGGGAAATCTGCAGGTGACGCACTTGCTAGTCTTCCGCGGGGTCGTCAAAGATGTCCACCGGTGCTGGAGCTGATCGCTGGGCCTCAAGGCGCGCCACGCGCCGAAGCTTGATCGTCTTCTTCGATCGAAATCTGGAACAGGCCATACAGTTGGCCTCGTCGTGGTCCGGCGACAGGCACTTGTTGCACACAGGATGGACGTCAATGTGTGGGTACTTGGATCCACACACGGGACATTTCTTGAATGGACTCCGCTCCATGCCGTCGAAGTCTTGCTGCGTCGACTAGGCCCCGATCACCGAAGAGTCTCACGACCCCCCGGATATCCGACTCCACGAGCTGGAAGATAGACGGGACCGAACGCGAACAATACAGACGGTGCAAAGAAGGCCTTTTGGCCTTGAAAAAGTTCTATCACGATTCCGAACGGGAGACGTCGAAATCACATCCGAACCCAATGGCGGAAAAAAACAATCTGGGGATGGAGTCGATGCCCATGCGCACTGTAGTCCAGGGGAGGAGCCACCTATCTCGTGATACTTCGAAGACTCTTCCAGGACAAAAATGTGCAATCATCCGGACCCAACACTAGGCGGCGATCTATGCTACAGATATGAATTTAGCAGCCCACATGCCTCGAACACCTATTTACAATTGGGGACTTGAACAAGGATGGCTGATCAGGTAGCCTTAAGAAGGCAGAAAGGGCAGAAAGGTAGCCCTTGATAGTGCCCAGAGCAGAGCCCTGCTGGGCAAGAGAAAGAAGGAAGAGGAGAACCTTAGAAAGGGGGGCAGAGAGTGGTTCCACAGCCTTTGCTGTGCACCATGCCACAAATCTGTTCCACCTGCAGGCGTATACCGACTTTGTGGAGGGACGCCTGGCTGCCAGAATGACATTACAGACTTCAGGAGGCAAGTCAAATGGCCTCAACTGTCGCCTCTCAATCTCCAAGCTTGTAGGTGGAGACTGGACAGGTTTGGGTGGAGGACCGTCCCCTGCTGCTGCGACAGAAGGTCCTCCTGAAGAGGCAGGCGAATCGGGAGATCGACAGACATGCTGAGTAGCTCTGGATACCAATATCTTCGTGTCCAGTCCGGAGCCGCAAGGATAACCTGGGCCCGGTCACGCCTGATCTTCTTCAGCACTCTGGGCAGAAGTGGTATAGGCGGAAAGGCGTACAATAGACCGCAGCTCCACTCGCGACGAAAAGCGTCTCCGAGCGAGTGCCGCCTTGGAAATTCCAACGCGCAGAACTGATGACATTCTCTTCTGTGGCGAATAGATCTAAACAAGGCTCTCCCCACTGCGGAAAGTTCAGACGCCATTCGTGATCCATCATGCACCGACGGCTGAGTTCGTCCGCCCGGCATTCTGAGAACCTGCTGTTGAACCACCAGGGTCACGCCCTGATGTTCCAGCCACTGCCAGAGACGCAGAGCCTCCTGGCATAGGGTCCACGACCCCACCCCGCCTTGTTTGTTGCACTACCACATGGCGGTGGTGTTGTCCGTGAACACCTGCACTACACTCCCCCGGACAGAGGGGAGGAATGCCTTCAGTGCAAGTCGGATCGCCCGCAGCTCCAGAAGGTTGATATGGAGCTGGACTCCGCCGGAGACCAGAGGCCTCTGATCTCTGCCTCTCCCATGTGGCCCCCCCAGCCCTGGAGGGACGCGTCCGTCACAACTACGTGCTCTGGTTGGGGTAGGGAGAGGGATCTGCCACTGACCCAATCGCGGTCCGTGAGCCACCACTGCAACTGTCTTGCAGTGCCCTCCGAGATCAAGACATGGTCAGACAAGTTGCCCTGATGCTGGGCCCACTGAAACTCCAGGTCCCAATGCAGAGCCCGCATCCGCCACCGGGCGTGATGCACCAGAAGGATGCAGGAGGCCATTAGCCCCAGAAGCCGCAGCGTCAACCTGACCGAGAGTCGGGATAAAGGCTGAAAGATCGGATTCAGAGCCTGAATATCCCGAACCCGCTGTTCGGGAGGATAAACCCGAAACTGCGCCGAGTCTAGAACCGCTCCAGTGAAGAGTAGCTTCTGAGAGGGACACAGGTGTGACTTCGGCACATTGATGGAGAACCCCAGCAGGTGCAGGAGATAGGCCGTAGTCTGGAGGTGGTTGATGACTGTCTGGAGCGAGCCTGCCTTCAACAACCAGTCGTCGAGGTAGGGGAAGACTGAAACCCCCAACCTGCGCAGATGAGCTGCGACCACCGCCATCACATCACTTTCGTGAACACCCGTGGGGCACTGGTAAGGCCGAAGGGGAGCACGGTAAACTGAAAGTGCTCGAGGCCTACCGTGAACCGCAGGTAACACCGGTGGGCCGGCAGGACGGGGATGTGAAAATAAGTGTCCTGCAAGTCCAACGCTACCATCCAGTCTCCGGGGTCCAGGGCAGCTAAGACCTGAGCCAAAGCCAGCTATTTGAACTTCTCCTTCCGGAGGAAGCCGTTGACGTTCCGTAGGTCCAAGATAGGGCGTAGGCCCCCTTTGCCCTTCTTGGGTACCAGAAAGTAGGGGGAGTAACAACCACACCCTACTTCCGGCCCAGGAACGCGCTCGACGGCCCCCTTGGCCGAGAGGGCCGTAACTTCCTCTTGCAAAAGTCGCAAGTGATCCCCCGACACGCGGTGGAATTGCGGTGGCATGGCTGGAGAGGTCGTCTCGAGGTGTAGGGAGTAGCCTCTTAGGACGATTTGCAGCACCCACCAGTCCGACGTGACAGTGCACCAGTGGAAGAGGTGATGGCGAACCCTGCCCCCCACTGGCTTCACATGGGCCTGAAAGCACGGACTAGGAGGGATTTGAGGCGGGTGCTGCAGGGGAAGGTGTGGACTGGCCTCGCCGTTGTCCCCGACCGCCGCCACGGCGGTTTCCACACCTCCCACTGCGCTGTGTAGCAGTCTGCAGTAAGTGGCTGGCAGCACGTGTGGGAGCGCCCCTTCCTTGGCCACGAAAGGTGCGAAAGGCACCCATTTGCTGGCGTGGGGCAGAGAGGCCCAAGGACTTGGCCGTAGCCCTGGAGTCCTTAAAATGCTCAAGCGCATGGTCTGCCTTGTCGTCAAATAGACGACGGCCATCAAACGGCATGTCCAGGAGTGTGGCCTGGACATCGGCCGAAAAGTTGGCGGACCTCAACCAGGCGTGGCGTCGAACCGCCACCGTCGTTGCCATCGTCCTGGCCAGTGAGTCCGTGGTATCCAGCCCACACCGGATGGAATAGCGCGCTGCATCTCGACCCTCCGCAAGGGCTTGGGCGAGTTTAGCCGGGCCTCCTCCGGACATTGTGGCAGCACGTTCGCGACCGTGTCCCACAGGGTGTGGGTGTAGCGGCCCAAGAGGCATGCGGTATTGACTGACCGCAGTCCCAAGCTCAGGGACTACAACACTTTCTTTCCGAATTGTTCGTACCTCTTGGATTCCCGATCGGACGGAGCCGTCGGGAATGCGGTCTGGGAAGTGAAGGCCTGGATGACCAGGCTCTCGGGGTGGGATGGGTGGACAAAAAGCAGGGGTCGCCCGGGGCCGGGCGGTAGCGTCTGGCCACGTTCCTATCCACAGGCTGGCCTGTGGCGGGCTTGGACCAAGTGCCCACAAGAACGTCACACAAGGCCTCATTAAACGGCAGCAGAGGCTCATTGGAGCATGCTTGCGGTTTAAGGACCTCAGTGAGGAGGTTAGTCCTCACAGCCGTGACGGGGAGCGTCAGGCCCAAGTCCTTGGCCGCCCGTGTCAACACTACACTGTAGGCAGACCCCTCCTCCGTAGCCACGGTGGGAGGGGAGACAAATCCAGTGTCTAGCGAAGTGTCAATTCCACTGGCCTCCCCAAGCTCATATGTCCAGTCCTGTTGAGACTGGCACTCCTGTGCCAGAGGGTCCACAGACCCCTCCCAATCACCCATCTCCTGTAGTTCAGGGTCAACAGATGGGGCCAGTTCGTGGAAATAGAAATCTCCATACGACGTCGAGAGCGGCGCCGCTCCGGCACCGAATCGAGGGTAAGAGTGGGGACAGCATCGCCCGTAGGCGGCGCCGGGGGCGACACCCGCAGGACCGGCGCGGTCGACCGGCGACGACCCGGATCCGGAACCGGATCCAGCGAGGGCCTGCAGCGCCGGGACCGAAGTCGCCGGCAGCGCCGGCGTCGGAGCCGAAGCACCCGACCCGCTAGGCCCTCCAGCCGGGACCGTTGGGCCCGGAGGCGCCACGGAACCCGGCGGAGGAGGAAGGGACCTCAGGGCCATGAGGTACCGCTCAACCTCCTCTGGCGTCGCACCGTGCCCAGGGACCAGAAGGTGTGGGGCAGGTGGCGACGTTCGCGACACCGTCGGAGCCGGCCGCGTCGTGGTGGGTCGGGAGATCGATGACGTCTCCCGGACCTCTCATGCCTCTTACCTGAGGAGGATGCTGAAGACCGATGCCGACTCCCGGAGCTACGAGGGCTCCGACCCCGCGACCTGTCCCTCGACCTCCTGTGGGACCGGGACCTGGAGCAGCGCGGGGCCGACTGCTGAAGCTCCAGTTGCTTGCGGGACTGCTCCCGCCTAGCCTTGGATGTCAGGGCCCGGCAGTCGGAGCAGGTGAGGTCGTCGTGGTCGAGGCCTAGACACTAAAGACACCGGCTATGGGGGTCGGTAACCGACATCAGTTGGTTGCATTTGGAACAGGGTTTGAACCGGGGCATCCCTACCGGCACCGTAGGAGTCGAAGACTCGAGTAGAGAAACGATCAAATAGATCAAAAAGGTTAGTCAAAAAATAACTAAGGGGTAGAGCTTCTCCGGATCGCGAGGGCGACGTCTAAGTACTCCGACGACGTCATTACGGCGCTAACGACGCCGACGATGGACGCAGAGCTGCGGACGACGCCTGCCGGCGCGCAGGGGTATTGCTACGCAAAATTTTCCGGATCCAGTCTTGACGCCTGGGGATATTCTAAGGTAAGGAATATATCACTAACGTGTCTCTTTCAGTTATATAGTTTCCAAGTTTAACCTTTTTTTTGTGTCATTTATATGGCTGGGTGCTCAGACTGGCAGAACCACAATTCAAGTCCTGTGTGAGACTGAAGTGAGTTACAAACAAGCATGTTACATTTTCTCAGAATGTATTATTGTTTTCCAAAACTATGATTCTGCCTAAGTTCTAGGGAACCCTGTAACGACAATAATCAAGTCACACATAAAAACTTTGCAGACCTCATACAATACTAAAGGGGCTTGATCAAATTATATATTATATATAAATATAAATATATGAAGTGGAATTGTCCTTCAGATGCAATCACGCTCTGCAAAGTAGACGAGGCGAACCCAATATATATATATATATATTTTTTTATTTAAATCTAAAGATGTTAAAATCTTAGGACTAAAGTCATAAATCGTGTATTGTGCAACATTCTGTACACAGCACAAAGTATAGTATACTAAGTAAGATGTTATATTTCTTTGTGAAAGATCAATGGGGGATGCTGGTTCCAGGGAACAGTGTGTTAACCTCCCGAGCGTTCAGTGCTTGTTTGCAATTGTGCCTCATAATTGATGAAGTAAACATTCCCTTTAGAAACATAGCTATTCTTCTTGTTTATTTTCCTTTTCGTATTTTCTCTTCGGTTTCAAACAGATTTTTAAAAAAAAATACACAAAAACTGTACACAAAGAGTCTGTGAGAATCACCAAGAAGGACAGTGGAGACACGCCCTGGAAAAGGATGAAGAGATCTGTGATAGACCTTAAGGGATGTGGTATCAGTCTGTCTAAGATGTTGCTTTCTTTCAGGAATATTGTCCAATCTTATAGGGATATTCTATCAGTCTGGTCTTTGTTAGTCACCCTTTACCCAATTTTACTTTAAAGGGGGAGACATCAAACTGATGTGCCCCGTTTTGATGACACCCCACTGCCTTGGCACATCTTACCCGTCTGAAGCAATTTTCACTCTCTATCCCCGCATCCACTATTATCACCGTCATCACACAACCTCAGTCCAGCATTCGCCCAGTGTCACTGTTAATTGCATGAAGTCATTCCCTAAATTGCCATTTCTAGACCGGTTAATGGTTCGATCTTAAGTCCCAGCCACAACAATCATTATAAAGTATTTTTTTAAAGTGTTAGTACTCCTATTGGTTACAAATAAAAGGATAAAGACTTAGGGTCTTATTTAGATCTCGGCAGATGGAATATTCCGTCACAAAGGTGATGGATATCCTGCCCGCAGTATTACGATCTCCACAGGATATAACGGGATCATAACACAGCGGACGGGATATCATGACGGAGTACTCCCTTCCACCAAGATCTAAATTAGGCCCTTACTCTAGAGTCACCTGGGCTAGTTATTTTGAAGGAAGTGTCAGAAATCTGCCGCTCACCCACCATGGCAGTATGGGCCACTGTGGTTCTGATACCTTTTGCAATCAGCTTAAGGCAGTTTTTGCACTTTCTAACACCTTGAGATGTCTACCTTGCTTAATATTCATTTATGAATATATTCTTATGCTAAGAAATGCCTTGAATTAATTCACCTTTCATGCAGCTATGAATAGAGCAGCACAGGAATAGTATTATGATGCAGCAGACTAAGCAACCAAGGAATACAGCCATATAAAAAAAAAGAATCAAACATGCAATACTACAGAAGCGGACCAGCCCTAACTATTGGCACCACTGGACTTCACTCCTCAAGCTCACCAAACAGAAACAAATAGTTTCTTACCTGTCGGTGTAGTTTTGCAGCTTGAAGATCTTTCTGGATTCACGACGCTGTGTATTATTCCGCGGTCTAGTGGTTGGGTCCGGAATCATAGTCTTTTCTTTCTTTTTTTGTAGCCCAGGTGGGCGTCGACGTCCCACCTTTTGGTGTACTTTCTGTGACGTCGGCACACTTCCTGTGGAAGCTACCACCTTTGGGCGCCATCTTCGGATTTTTTTCTTCTTGTTTTTGTGTTCTGTTTGTGAATCCTTTGGCAATGTTTTCTAGTCCTTCCTCAAAGTAAGTGATTTTTCCGCTTTGTCCTTTAAGGTGCCTGTTTTTGTATTTCCACCTTCTTCTCCTGCCTCATCTTTCTGGCGGAGGTGGGTGGGTTCGCTAGTGAGTCCAGAAAGAAGAAAAAGCTGCAAAACTACACCGACAGTTAAGAAACTATTCGTTTTGCAGCGTGAATCTTTCTGGATTCACTATGCTGTGCATAGACTTTGTAGCGGTTTTGTTATGTTTGTGGCGGCTGGGTGGAAGAAGAGCGTTGGTTGTTGAATATATGTTGAAGCACCTACTGTCCTACTTGTGCTTCCTTGTTCATTTGTAGATCCACACAGTAGTGCTTAGTGAACCTGTGCACTGAAGTCCATGTAGCCGCCAGGCATATGTCTTAAATGGGTGTGTTAGCCAGGAAGGCTATTGTTGCTCCCTTCTTCCTGGTAGAGTGGGCTCCTGCCACCCCTGCTAGTTCTTGGCCTGCCTGTTTGTGGCAGAATTGTATAGTTTGTGCGATCCACCGTGCGATGGTTCCCTTCGTTACTGGTCTACCCAGGAAACTGCTTGCGAAGGACACAAAGAACTGCTTTGTTTTCCTGTGCTCTTTAGTTCTTTCCATGTAATGCATTACTGCTCTTCTAGCGTCGAGGGTGTGCAGTGCCCTCTCTGCGCTTGTGGATGGCTTCTGAAAGAAGCTTGGTACTAGTATTGTCTGGTTCATGTGAAACCTAGACACCACCTTTGGCATAAAGTGTGGGTCAGTTCTCATTACCACCCTATCATTGTGTATTTGAATGTAGGGTTCTTGCAGTGTTAGCGCTTGCAATTCGCTTACCCTGCGTAGTGAGGGGATTGCCACTAGAAAGGCAGTCTTCGTCTCCGGTAGCCTTAGGTGTGCAAATTCTATGTCTTCAGGAGCCATGCAGCTAGGCTGAGGCTCTCTGGCTCTGGGTGTAGTACTTCTCCGTTTTGCATGGAGAGGAAGTCTTTTCTTGTCCTGAACTTGTGTGGTGTTTCCTGCGCCATTTCCATTATTTGTGAGTACCAGGTCTGCCTTGCCCACTGTGGTGCCACCAGGATCAGTGTCATGTTGCTGGTTCTGCACTTGCAGAGTACATTGTGTGGTATCGGGGGGAAAAAGCATAGGCAAATGTTTTTGACCAGCTTAACCATAGGGCATTCCCTTGGGATTGTTCCTCTGGTTGCTTCGATGCAAAGTATTGGCCTTTTGCATTCTGGTGTGTTGCAAATAGGTCTATTGTTGGTGTTCCCCACCTCCTGAATAGCCTCTGCGTTTCCTGTGCATTGAGCTCCCACTTGTGAGATGCTGATGTCTGTCTGCTGAGCCTGTCTGCTTCCACATTGTCCTTCCCTGGTAAGTGTATGGCCAGTAGGTCTATTTTGAGTGGGATGGCCCATCTCCATATTTCCTGCTCTAGGTTGGATAGTGCCACTGATTGTGTTCCTCCCTGTTTGTTAATGTAGAACATCATTGTTGTGTTATCTGTTTGTATCAACACTCTCTGGTTGTAAAGTTGTTTCTGGAAGGCCTTCAGGGCGAGGAGCACGGTCTTCAGTTCCAGGTAGTTGATGTGTCTGATCGCATCTGCTGGGGTCCACAGACCCCTCACTTTGAGCTTGTTCATATGTGCTCCCCATCCCATCTGGGATGCGTCTGTGGTGATGGTCCCCGTTGGGGTTGGTGGTGTTAATGGCTTCCCTTTTGTTATGTTCTCCTTGTTCTACCATGTTATCTCTTCCTGCACTGCGTGCGTTACAACCACTAGATCTTCCCAACTTCCTGTAGCTTGTGACCATTGTTGTTGCAGACATTTCTGGAATGGTCTTGTGTGGAGCCGTATATTGGGGACCAAGTGTATGCAGGACGCCATCATCCCCATGATCTTGCTCGCTGTCCTCACTGTCAGAGCTCGCCCCTTCTGGTAGTGGCGTGTCTCCTTCAGTAGGGCATGGGAACACCTTGCTCTGTATGGTGTTGATCTGTGCTCCTAGGAACATCTTCACCTGCTCTGGTTCCATTGAGGATTTCCCCTAGTGTATGGAGAATCCCAGGTCCGTCAGTGTTTCTGTGACCCGCTGTGCGTGTTCCTTGCATGTCCTGTGGGAACCTGCTTTTATTAGCCAGTCGTCGAGGTAAGGGTATACATGAATCCCTTCCCTCCATAGGTGCACTGCCACGGCAGCGAGGCATTTGGTGAAGACCCTTGGTGCGGATTTTAGTCCGAAGGCTAGGGCCATGAAATGGTAGTGTTCTTTGTTGATGGTAAATCGTAGTAGAGGTTTGTGCTGCCTGTTCATGGCAATGTGCAGGTAGGCATCTTTGAGGTCTATGGTGGACATGAAGTCTACGACCCTTATTTGAGGAATGACCTCTTGTAGGGATGTCACTTTGAATTTTTGTGTTTTTATGGATCGGTTTAGGAACCTTAGATCCAGGATGGGTCTTAGCGTTTCGTCCACTTTTGGTTCTAGGAAATACTCTCCCTTGTTTCTTTCTCTGAATGGAACTGGTTTGATGGCCTCCTTTTGGAGGAGTTCTTGTGCTTCTTCTAGGAGTAGCGCTACTTCTTTTGCTGAGTGCGCCTTCCTTTTTGGTTTTCTGTTTGGTGGTTTCTTTTCCAGTCCTATGCAGTATCCAAACTGTATGATGTTGAGTATCCATTTGTCTGTAGTTATCCTCTTCCATTCCTGGAAGAAATGTTTTTACATGATCGTTGATGCTTGGTCCGTGTAACCCTCTTTTGTTGACCTTGTTGTGCCCCACCTTCAGAGGGATCGTGGGGGTGGGCATGCTTGGTGGATGGAGTCACTTTGAGGTGGGTTGCTGGCCCCATCTTCTTGTTTGCCCTCGTCCGTTCGTCCTCCCGCGAAAGGACTGGCCTCTAGGCTGGTACTGCCAGGTCTGTTTTTGCTGGCCCTGCTGCGCTTGATTGTCACCTTGGTAGGCCTGCTGTAATATCTGGTGTGACGTTCCCAGCTGGTTTCCCCCGCTTCCGTTTGGTCTCCGTGTCGGGGTACCCCTTCTCATGCCTCTGAATTGCAAGGCCCCCATGGACCTTGCGGTCTCATTCTCCTTTTTGAGCTGGGTGAGGTTTTCATCCACTGGTGCCCGAACAGTGTTTCTTCATTGAATGGGGTGCTTAGCATGTTGTTCTGTACTTCCGGCTTCAAGCCTGAGATCCTCAGCCAAGCATGCCTTCTTTCTGTGACCCCGATCATCATGAGCCTGCTGGATGGGTCTGCCCCATCCAAGGCTGACTTCAGGCATGAATTTGCTATATGCTTGCCTTCCTCCACCAGGTGTGACGCTCTTTGTTGGTATTGCTCATGGAGGTGTTTGAGTAGCTGTCCGACCTCGTCCCAATGCTGGTATGCATGTCTGTTTAGTAGGGCATTAGAGTTTGCAATGCGCCATTGTACCGCTGCGTTCCTCTCTACTTTTCTCCCAGTTAGGTCCATCCACCTACTCTCTTTGTCTGGTGGTGGGCCTGAGGTTGTTGGGACGTTTGCCCTTTTCCTGGCTTTTGCCGCAATAATGGAGTCCGCCGTGACGGATCCTTGGATGTAAGGGGGGGTCCTTAGAGGAGAACTTGTATTTATTCTCCGTCCTAGGTGTGACAGACCTGCAGTTCGCTGGGTCCTTGAATGCCTCCCTCCCTTGGTCCAGGACACTCTGAAGCATGGGGAGGAATTAACTTCTTGTTTTAGTGGGCAGCAGGGTCTCTAAGAGGAAGCATGCCTTTTTTTCTTCCAGTTTGACTCCATAAGCCGTTGCCGCGTTCCTGATGACCATGTTGTAGACCCCAATGTCATCTGGCGGCGAAGGCCTCGAAGGGTACGTCTCCACAGGCTCTTCTGGGCTTTCGCCGTCGAGATCCTGCCACTCCAGGTCCTGTGCCACAAACGATGCAGACCCGAAACTCGTCCGCAGGTCATCGTCGCCTTCCTCGTCGTAGTATAGACCCTCTTCCTCTAGGTGTTCCTGGGGCTCGGGAGTTTTCGGCGGTTCTTCGGCGTCGAACTCCTCTTCCTCCTCTATCGCCAAGATCAGCGGCGGTTTCGACGGAATCGTGAACCTTTTCATTTTTTCGTCAAACTCTTTTCCTTTGCAGGATCTTATCCATTTCAGCCTCGAGCCTGCTTTTTTTTCTCTCCATCTCGGCGGCCTGTTCGGCATAGAGTGTTTCGGCCGCACTCTTCGACGTAGTCGTCGACGTCGAAGAAGCTCAGGAGGTAATACCAAGTCTGGAACAATTGCACTGGCTGTGGCTACCATTGGTTACCGAGGTCTCCTTGGTCTGCTGTTGGTGTTTTCAGGTACCTTGCTTACCCCACCACAGAAAAATCTTGACCTCAACTGCTAGAATTCATGACAGAAACATCATGACTCACAAGTTACTTACCTTCGGTAACGATATATCTGTAAGAAACAGTAGTTAGTGTTAGACTCCTTACCTTAGAATATCCCCAGGCGTCAGACTGGTTCTGGAAAGTTTTGCGTAGCAGTACCCCTGCACGTTGGTAGGGGTCGTCTGCAGCTCCGCGTCCGTCGTCGTGATCGCCGGGATGACGGAGTACTTAGACGCTGTTCTCGCGCGCTGACGTCAGTTCTTGTACATAGTTTTCCGCGCCAGGAACGCAGAGCCATGTCAGAGGCCGACACTGGTGCCATAAAAACTAGGGCCCTCAAGGGAAAATACCTTAACCCTAGATATCGGTTTGCAGAAAGGGGAGGATGGCTGGGGCGGTAAGGAATATAACACTAACTACTGTTTCTTACTGATATATCGTTACCGAAGGTAAGTAACTAGTGCGTCTGAAAGAAACAGGTTAGTGTTAGATTCCTTACCTTAGAATAGATAGCCAAGCAATACCAACCCCGGTGGTGGGTCTGCGAACCAAGATCACACCAGAAAGTCCTGGAGAACAGAATGGCCGAAAAAGCCATCTCTCCGGACTTGGCTGTCCAGGCAGTAGTGTCTATCAAACGTGTGCAACGAGGCCCACGTAGCTGCCTGACAGATGTCCTGCAAGGGGACTCCCTGACCCAGGGCAGTAGTAGCTGCCGTGGCCCGAGTGGAATGGGCCCTCAGCCCAACAGGGGGCTCCTTTCTAGCCAAGGAGTAACAGACCTTAATGCACAACAAGAGATGGTTCATTTGTGCACTGCCCGACCCTTCTTCGCGCCCACGTAACCAACAAAGAGCTGGTCGTCCACCCGGAACTGGTGTGTGCGATCAAGGTAGAAGGACAGCGCACGTTTTGGGTCCAGACAGCGAAACCTCTCTTCCTCCTTCGAAGGATGCGGAGGCAGAAAGAAGATGAGCATGGTGATGGACTGCCCGATGTGAAAGGCCATAACCACCTTTGGCAGGAAAGAAGGACGAGTTTTCAAAACAACTTTGTGTGGATGGACAGAAAGGAAAGGAGGCTTAGAAGATAGAGCCTGGAGCTCACTCACTCTCCTGGCAGAGGTGATGGCAACCAGGAATGCAGTTTTAAGAGTCAGAAGACGAAGAGGACAATTGTGAAGTGGTTCGAAAGGAGCGCACATCAGATAGGTTACAACAAGGTTCAAGTCCCACTGAGGTATCACATAAGGAACAGGAGGAAACGTGCGTGATGCCTTTCAAGAATCTATTTACAATAGGGGACTTGAAAAGAGAAGGCTGAACAGGAAGCCTCAAGAAGGCTGAAATGGCAGAGAGGTAGCCCTTAAAAGTGCCCAGAGCAGAGCCCTGCTGGGCAAGAGAAAGGAGGAAGAGGAGAACCTCACAAAAGGGGGGCAGAGAGTGGATCCACAGCCTTTGCTGTGTACCATGCCACCATTTTGTTACACCTGCAGGTGTATACCGATTTCGTGGAGGGACGCCTGGCTGCCAGAATCACATCACAGACTTCAGGAGGCAAGCCAAATGGCCTCAAATGCCGCCGCTCAATCTCCAGGCATGGAGGTGGAGGCTGGACAGGTTCGGGCGGAGGACCGTCCCATGCTGCTGCAACAGAAGGTCCTCCTGAAGATGCAGACGAATCGGGGAATCGACTGACATGCTGAGTAGCTCGGGATACCAGTATCTTCGTGTCCAGTCCGAAGACACAAGGATGACTTGGGCGCCTGATCTTCTTCAGCACTCTGGGCAGAAGTGGTATAGGCGGAAAGGCGTCCAACAGACCGCATCTCCACTCGCGACGAAAAGCGTCTCCGAGCGAGTGCAGCCTTGGAAATTCCAACACGCAGAACCGATGACATTGCGCATTCTCTTCGGTGGCGAATAGATCTAACCAAGGCTCTCCTCACTGCCAAAAGAGGCCTTGCGCCACGTCTGAGTTCAGACGCCATTCGTGATCCATCATGCACCGGCGGCTGAGTTCATCCGCTCTGGCATGCAGAGAACCTGCCAGGTGTTGAACCACCAGGGAAACGCCCTGGTGTTCTAGCCATTGCCAGAGGTGCAGAGCCTCCTGACAAAGGGTCCATGACCCCACTCCGCCCTGTTTTTTGCAGTACAACATAGCGGTGGTGTTGTCCGTGAACACCTGCACTACGGGGGGTGACTTGGGCGCCGATGGTGGAGGTCGCCTAAGCGCTCGGCTCCGGGATCGAGCCTTGAATTATCCTGCAGAATTGCCTCTGGTCACCCCCAGAGCATCCTATCAGCTGGGGGAAGGGACTCCCCTACCGAGAACCCACCGATCAAAGTCTAATTGCCCCTGTGGCTCTAGAGGACACTGCTGCCGAGTAGCCCAGGGTGCTCCGGCGAGCGAAATCAACATGGCGGCTGCTGCTCCGCATTGCACCCACTGACGGCCGGAGATCGCGGAGGACGCTGCGATGCCCGGAGCACCTGCCTGCTGCCTCTGAGGAGCTGTGACCCGGGGGGTAAACCGGGGTACTTAAGGAAAACGCCATGGCTAGCCGCCGGGATATCTAACCGACGAACTTACTGCCGACGGCACATAGAACCTGTGATGGGCTTCCGCCCCGCAGCCAACGCGACAGGCTTGTCACCGCGAAGGCCCGCTTGCATCACCGGCGGGAAACACACGGAGCGGAGAAGGCTGGGACAGCGGCGGAGGAGCTCCCGACTCTAGGGGAGTGTCCCACCCATTCCCCGGCCCGGCGGGACGACGGTGAGTGCCTTCTGCCCTCCCCCCTTTCCCCCCTGCCTGAAGCTGGTCTGATCGGCAGCCTGCATAGGGGGAGCGTGTCCACACTCAGCGATCCGGCCGCGGTGACGGTGATATGTGCGAGACCTCTGCACAACGGGCTGCTGCTGGCGCCGTCCCGAGTTCCCCTGGATGTCCTGCGGCTCCGGCGCCGATTGCAGCAGAGGTATATGTAGAAGGGCCTACTTGAGTGCCAGAGACCACACACTGCGAGGCTGGAGATCCGGCTGTGAGAAGGTTGCGGCCGAGTGCTGTGGTGATGCCTGGGGATCTCTGCTCTTGATTCTGGCCTGAAGTAGTGGTGCTGTGAGGTGGACGCCGCACGCTGAGAGTGCTGCCATTGCGGTGGGACACAAGGTGGCGGACTGCTCCCACGGAGGCGAGGCGGAGAGGCAGTGCACCAGAGCGGGGACCTTGGAGAGTCCCAGACGTCCGGTACGCGCGGAGGCACAAGGACTCAGGACCCGAGCTGGAAACCTGCGGCGATTAGGGGGACCCAGAAGTGCACACTGCTGTGGGCGAGGCCAGAGTGAGGTGGTACGGTGCCTCTGACAAGGGGGCCGCGATTCGGATGGCGACACCCGCCTGAGGGGCCGATTTGACCGCGGCACACCACCAGAAGTGACTTGTGGATTGGGTCTGGCCGAGATCCGTGGCACGGGTGCTCGACCCGGCCCAGATTGCTGCCGGGAGAAGAAGGGGCTCAACGACCACCACTTGGAACCATTACCCCTCATTGCTTCTGAAGGCCCATATAAGCGTTGCGCGGGAGACGAGTCACGCACGGACACGAGATCATACATTTGGGTGCCCCGAATTGCGTGGCCCACCCCGTCTTCGGGCCCCATTACCCGGTCCACCTTGGTAGGGGCGGACACCTCGGCGCCACCATGGGTAAACTCAAGGGGAACAAGAGTGGTGCACAACCCACATCGGATACCAAAGCATCGGACAGGGGAGACCGCACTGACCTGGGACTTTCGCGGGATCCTCAGATGCAACAGCAACTGGATAATATCCTAACAGCAATAGCGGATACCCGCACAGCGCTACAACAGGACATTGCGCAGGTAGCTACAGGGTTGGGTCTCCTGCGGGCCGACCGTGGCAAATTATCGGACAAAGATCTCACGTCCACTGTGACCAACGTACTGGACCGTGTTGACGCACTGGAGCGACGAGCTGAGGAGGCCGAAGGGCGCAACCGCCGGAACAACATCAGGGTAGTAGGTTTGCCGGAGAAGGTAGAGGGACGAGATATGGTTCGTTATCTCGAAGACTGGCTCCAGACAGTGGTGGCGCCGGAGGGTCTGTCCCCTTTCTACACTCTTGAATGGCGCATAGGGTCCCGGCCAAGCCACCGCAACAGGGACGCCCCCCGCGCCCAGTGATCGCAAGACTATTACATTACCGAGATAGGGACCTACTACTACAGAAGGCACGAGTCAATGGCTCATTCCAAGTGGAGAACAGTAAAGTTAATATATTCCCGGATTATACCTATGAAACAACGGCGACGGTCCACTTTCTTGGGGGTCAAAAGAGAACTGAGAGCCGAAGGCCTGCAATACTCTCTCCTTTTCCCGGCTAGGCTGCGAGTCATAGTAGACGGAGCCACTAGATTTTTTGACACTCCGGACGACGCCTGTGCCTGGCTGGAACTGTACAAATCTGGCAGGGATGTCCTCGAACACCGGCCGAGATTGGGAGCCGAATAACTGACTCAGCGGAAGTCTCGGCGACTCCGCAACAGAGAGGACTGAGGAAACCGTCACTTTCGGAGGCAGTGGCGGAGCGAAAGGAGGCCTTGGAGATGGTGACTGCCTTGTCTGGTCAGCGGGGCCCCCTGCGGCAGGAGGAGGCGGGATCGGAAAACGCCGGCGACCGCTCGGACACTGAACAGTCAGAGTCGGACAGTGTGCCTTTGCCTGTGATAACCCCGGCGACGGCGGAGGAAATATTGGACGAGGATTGAGGAGCACCCGGTGATCTGTAAGAGTTCGGTGTACGAACAATGATGGTCACATTCCTATGTTCTGATTGGGCGAGTGTGATTGTCTATGTGGGGGGGATTACCATTGAGATGATTCATTGTTTATGGCTCGATCGATCGATTAGCGGCGGACCTGGAGGCTGGGCGACTGCCTGTTGGCTACCAACCCCCTCTCTTTGCCCTTAAGGCGCGCTTGCAGTGACTACTGCTAGTTTAGCCCAATGTTGCAGTTGGGGATGTTTGGATGGGAGCTAGGTGGAGTTGGCTAGGTCCTGTTCTGGGGGGGGGGTGTGGGGGGGGGGATATGGGATGTTTTGGGGTGTTGGCTCTTCATCAATGTCGTCGATTTATCATGCTTAGGCCGCTTGGGGAGCGGAGGCGGGGGGCTGCATGGAGCAGTGTGGGATGACGGGTGAAACTGCAAACTTGAGATGTGTGACCTGGAATGTGCGGGGACTCCACACCACGACGCGACGCCACAAAATTCATGCTTATTTAACACGACGGGGAGTACAGGTTGCCCTACTTCAGGAAACACACTTGACGAAGTCCGAGGGAATGGCATTGCAGCGCAGGTGGAGGGGCCAAGTGTATAACACCACGTACTCAGCTTTTGCTAGGGGTGCCTTAATTTGGATTAGAGCTGGGGTTCTGTTCCAGATGACTAAACAACTCATAGACCAGGGGGGGAGGTTTGTGGTGGTAGCGGGGCGACTGCATGGTAGGGATGTTCGCTTCTGTAGTATTTATGCACCGAACGTCGATCAGATGACTTTCCTGGGAAGGTTGTCTGGGTCCCTGGCGCAATTCCTAGTCGAGACGGTAATACTGGGGGGCAAGTTTAACTCGATCCTCGATCCTCGATGTCGCCCTTGACAGATCGCATCCCCCCCCGGTTGATTCCCCGATACACCGCATAGCTAAATATAGAATGTAGTGGCAAAATAGATGGGGATTGATAGACGCCTGGCGCGCACAGCACCCCCAATACAGAGATTACTCCTTTTTTTCTAGTATACACGAGCTTCATGTGAGGCTGGGCGCAATACTGTGCTCTCCAACAGTACTGCCGGCGATTCTGCACACTGAATATCTATCGAGAACACTATCGGACCACAACCATTTATTATTTACCATGCGGTGGTCCCCCGGCGCTTCGAGTGTCCCTACTTGGAGACTGCGACCCGAAACGTTGGAGGACCCCCTCTTTCGGGCAGCGCGAAATCGAGCAGTACTTTGCGGAGAACGCTGGTACGACAGAGACGAGGGCGATGGAGTGGGACGCCTTTAAGGTTGTCATGAGAGGGTTCTGCATAGGAAAATATGTGGGGGTACGCAGGGTACTCCTGGATGAGCTGACCAGGGCTGAGAAATCACTCCGGGAGGCAGAACTCTTAAGACCAGATCACCCGGAATTCCAGGAAAAGCTCAGTGCGGCGAAGGAGGCGGTGGCAGCAGAAACAGAACGTTTGCGCAGCTTCGACTATAAGGCGTACACCGCTAGGACGCATGCTGATGGCGACAAGTCAGGGACTCTGTTGGCTTGGCTTGCCAACCCGGCGAAGAGGAGCTCCCCAATAGTATTGATGCGTACGGTGGACGGAGAAGAAGTCTATTCCCAAACTGGGAAACTACAATGCTTCACGAGGTATTACGAAACACTCTATAAACGAACGTTGCCAACTAACACCCCAGCCATAGATGTTTTTCTAGACGGCCACTGCTTACCCGAGCTAGATGACGACCAAGCGAAAGACCTAGGTAAAGATATCTACCTGGGGGAAATACGCTGTGCCATAAAGCGCATGGCGCATAATAAAACTCCAGGCTTAGACGGGCTGCCCATAGAGTTTTACAGCAAACACATTGACCTCTTAGCGCCTAGGCTGCTCGAGGTCTACAGGGAAGCGAAGCAGACGGGACGGTTGCCCCAGTCCATGCGAGAAGCTTTAGTAATACCTCTATTGAAACCGGGGAGAGAGAGAGCGGGGATGCAGCGTCATACCGACCATTGTCGATGCTGACCACTGATTATAAAATTTTCAGCAGCATCCTAGCGTTTTGACTCTTGGCCCACATGACCACATTGGTCCATGAAGACCAAGCTGGATTTATTCCGAAGCGCAATATGACCGCGAACATACGTCGCTTACTACGGCTTCTGGAGGGTCACCACGAGGAAGCTCGTTGCCCCATGATCCTGTCAGTAGATATAGAAAAAGCGTTCGACAGCCTCGAATGGGAATACCTATTTGCTGTGCTGCGACGCTTCGGAGTGGGGGAAGACTACCTCAGATGGACGACAGTCCTCTACGCGTCGGCGGTGGCCAAAGTAAAGACAGGCACACTGATATCGCCGCAGTACTCGGTGGAAAGGGGCACGAGGCAGGGATGCTCACTGTCTCCATTGCTGTTTGCTCTAGCAGTGGAGCCCCTAGCAATGACGATCCGAACGGGTACCCACTTTGGGGGGTTAAGGAGTAGAACTGGGCGACATTACATTTCGCTATACGCGGATGACCTCCTGCTCTTCCTCGAAGATGCAGATGAAGCATTGAAGAGCGCTGAGGCGCTCCTGAAGAGGTTTGGTGAGATATCGGGCCTGAGATTAAACTGGTCCAAAACGTGCTTGTTCCCCGTCCGCCAAGGGGAGACCCAACCACGCACAATTACAGGGGTGCGATGGGAACCCAGCTGCCTAAAATATCTAGGGGTGTACATTTATCACATGCCCACTGATCTGTTGGAGGGTAACATAAATCGTGGAATGCGAGCGCTACAGGGCAGCATGAACTTCTGGGCAACTCTCCCATTGTCGGTGGCAGGCCGTATAGCACTGTTAAAAATGGTGGCACTCCCAAGGTTCCTCTATTTCTTCAGAATGCTGCCACTGTGGATACCGGCCGCTGTATTCCGGAGCCTGAAATCCATGATCGTATCCTTCCTTTGGGGAGCGGGACGGCGAAGAGTAGCGCTGGCGACTTTGCTGCTGCCTAAACTGGAGGGGGGACTGGCAGTCCCTCATTTCGAGTTGTACTACTTGGCAGCGCAACTGCAGATATACACTCAAGAGATAGCGTGAGAATTCAGGGGACCGGAACAGCACAGAGGTAGGGGTATGCCTCGCCACGTTCTTTCCTTTATAGCCCTGCAGCAGAAACTAAACCTCCGAGACCTGACACAGGAGGAAAAAACTATCCGATTGTGCTGGAACAGAACGCAGCGTAATGCGAACGTACTACATCCTTATGCCCCAGAGATCCCAATGGCAATGCTTACAGCGCTGCCACATGGAGGCGATTGGTCGCAGCTTTAGGATTGGGAGGAGGCAGGACTCCAGGTAGTGGGCGATCTATATGAGGATGGACAGTTGTTGCCATACCCGGCGCTCTTGGAGCGGTTTGACCTGCCTAGAGGGGGCTTCCTAATACATGCGGCGCTGACGCGAGCAATACAGAAACACTGGAAGGAAGGCCTGGCAGAACCTAAGAATACAATCGCCTGTCAGTATGCAATGATGGCGGCAGGGACTGTCAAGGCAGTCACTTGCCTCTATACTAGAATGGCCACAGAAGGGCTCCCGCCTTTGGAGGCACTGAAGGCGAAATGGGAAACCGACATAGGAAAGGATATCCCTGAGACGGTGTGGGCGCAAATCCTGCGACGGGCTTGGAAAAGCAAGCGGAACGCCAGATTCCAGCTGGTGCACTTCTACATACTTCACCGAGCATATTTGACACCGGGAAAAATTAACAAGTACTTCAATATGGACTCAGCGGGGTGCCCTCGCTGTATGGTGGTAGGTGTGGAATTAGACCATATGGTTTGGTCATGTCCTAACCTAGTACTTTATTGGAAGGAAGTGGGAGACACTCTTAATGCCATTACGGAGAGGGGCCTGGTATTTGATATGGCGGTGGGAGTCCTGCACTGGTTTCCCCATACCCCCAGGAACAAGATCACAAGCAAGTTCATAGATATGGGGCTTATACTGGCGAAGCGAGAAATCACAAGGCGCTGGAAGGCAGCGATAGGACCCAGTGGCGTTAGGTGGAGGAACGAGTTTCTTAGATGGGCCAGCGGCGAGAGTGTGCTGAGATTCCAAGCTGCGCGTAGGCAACACAATGATAAGGCGTTGGAAGCGGCTCAGGCATGGGACGCTCTAGTACAACTATTGCGGACTATGATCCACATGAAGAATTAACAGATTAGCAGCGTTGCTGGTGGCTGCCCCCGACACATGACGGACACATTACATGAAATACCACACAGCAGCTCCTGCGCACACGTCCTTTGCTAACTGAACCTAGTTACGAACATCGATGATGGGGATCCGGGGAGGGTTGTAGGGGTCTGTAACAGGGGATTGGCTGAGAATGCATTGAGGCCCTTACTATTGGACCTTGTAAGACTTTCCTGTATCTCGTCCTGACCTCATCCCCGAAACTGTAACCAAGGGGATTGCATATTGTGGGGTTGGGTAAGAAAGGATGGGTAATTGATGATTGTACGTTGTGTGTAAAAAAAAAAAACTCAATAAAATTTGTTTACAAAAAAAAGTGAACACCTGCACTACACTTCCCCGGACAGAGGGAAGGAATGCCTTCAGTGCAAGCCGAATCGCCCGCAGCTCCAAAAGGTTGATATGGAGCCGGGACTCCGCCGGAGACCAAAGGCCTCTGATCTCCCTCTCTCCCATGTGGCCCCCCATCCCAGGAGGGACACATCCGTCACCTCTACGTGCTCCGGTTGGGGTAGGAAGAGAGATCTGCTGCTGACCCAATCGCGGTTCATGAGCCACCACTGCAACTGTTTTGCAGTGCCCTCCGAGATCCGGACGTGGTAGGACAGGTTGCCCTGATGCTGTGCCCACTGACACTTCAGGTCCCACTGCAGAGCCCGCATCCGCCACCGGGCGTGATGCACCAGAAGAATGAAGGAGGCCATCAGCCCCAGGAGCCGCAGCGTGAACCTGACCGAGACTCGGGATAAAGGCTGAAAGACCGGAATCAGAGCCTGAATATCCCGAACCCGCTGTTCAGGGGGATAAACCCGAAACTGCGCTGAGTCCAGAACCTCTCTGATGAAAAGGAGCTTCTGTGAGGGGCACAGGTGTGACTTTGGCACGTTGATGGAGAACCCCAGCGAGTGCAGGAGGTCGGCGGTAGTCTGGAGGTGGGAGACGACTGTCTGGGGCGAGCCCGCCTTCAACAACCAATCGTCGAGATAGGGGAAGACTGAAACCCCTTATCTGCGCAGATGAGCTGCAACCACCGCCATCACTTTCGTGAACACCCGTGGGGCGCTGGTAAGGCCGAAGGGGAGCACGGTAAACTGAAAGTGCTCGTTGACTACCGTGAACTGCAGGTAACGCTGCTGGGCGGGCAGGACGGGGCTGTGGAAATACGCGTCCTGCAAGTCCAACGCCACCATCCAGTCTTCTGGGTCCAGGGCAGCTAGGACCTGAGCCAAAGTCAGCATTTTGAACTTCTCCTTCAGGAGGAAGCTGTTGACGCTCCGTAAGTCCAAGATAGGGCGTAGGCCTCCTTTGCCCTTCTTGGGTACCAGAAAGTAGTGGGAATAGCAACCAAGTCCTACTTCTGGCCCAGGAACGCGCTCAACGGACCCTTGGCCAATAGGGCCGTAACTTCCTCCTGCAGAAGTTGCAAGTGATCCCCCGACATGCGGTGGTACTGCGGTGGCATGGCTGGAGGGGTCGCCTCGAAGGAGAGGGAGTAGCCCCTTCGGACGATTTGCAGCACCCACCTGTCCGACATGATGAGCGCCAGTGGAGGAGGTGATGGCGAACCCTGCCCCCCACTGGCGTCGAATGGGCCTGAAAACTCGGACTAGGAGGATTTTGAGGCAGATGCTGCAGGTGTGGACTGGCCTTGCCGGTGTCCCCCAGCACCGCCACGGCGGTTACCGCGACCGCGTTGAGGTTGGTTCTGTGGCCTGTGGCTAGCTGGACGTGAGGGGGCGCCCCTTCCTTTGCCAAGAAAGGGACAAAAGGCGGACGTTTGCTGGCGTTGGCCGAGGGCTAAGGACTTGGCCGTAGCCCTGGAGTCCATGAAACGCTCCAGCACACTGTGCTCCTTGTCGCCAAAGAGGCGACGGCCATCAAAGGGCATGTCCATAAGGGAGGCTTGGACATCCCCCGAAAAATTGTCTGACCTCAGCCAGGCGCGGCGGCGAATCGCCACCGTCGTTGCAATCGGCCTGCCTAGAGAGTCCGTGGTATCCAGTCCACACTGAATGGAATAGCGTGCTGCATCCCGTCCCTCTGCTACTGCTTGGGTAAACTTTGCCTGGGCCTCCGCCGGGCACTGCGGCAGCACTTCCGCAACCGTATCCCACAGAGAGTGGGTGTAACGGCCCAAAAGGCAGGCGGTGTTGACAGACGGCAACCCCAAACTCAGTGAGGGGAAGGATTAGTTACTTACCTGTAATCCTAGTTCTCTTCCAGGGGTATCCTCATCAAAGTCATAAGCATTAGAATATTCCCGCCCATGCGCGGGACCCCGGAAACACTAAATTATATGTGCCCCACATATATATATATATATATATATATATATATATATATATATATATATATATATATATATATATATATATATATATATATATATATATATATATATACAAATAAGCAATTGCAGCCTAATAAATATCAGAGCTGAATATGCAGTAAAGAATTTCCAACATACATGAAAGAAATGCATTAGAAACATGAGAAACAACAGCAAAGCTTGTTTAGAAACTGTTTTAACCGCATCGTTGCGGCGCATTTTCCCCTGCTGTGCTGGAATATGCAAAAACCCATTATTCATGACGAGCTGGGCTCGTCATGAGCGTGCGAGGAGGCTACCTCATGACGAGCCCAGCTCGTCATGAGAGTCGAAGGGGTTAATGCTCAGAAAATAGTAGAAATTCTCATAAACCACTGAAAGCATAGAAACCTCCCAGGCTGCATTGCAAATACCCAGTCTAAAAAGACTGAACAGCTAACCTGTAGCTGCATAGCAGTAAACTGACACTGTGCCTTTACGGCACTCCTGACTCCCAGCTTCCCATCATGCCTCAGGGGAGACAGTTGGGTCAGATGTTCTTTGCGGAGACTGAATAAACCATGGAACATAGGCTAACAATATCTCCAAACAAATAGCAATCCTTTGCCCGGGGAGGCGGGAGGGTTGCTTATGACTTTGATGAGGATACCCCTGGAAGAGAACTAGGATTACAGGTAAGAAACTAATCCTTCTCTTCCAGGGGATCGTCATCAATAGTCATAAGCATTAGAATAGAATAGCGAGCCTCACCTCATCTCCCTGCGGGCAAAGGAAAATACATGAAAAAACATGATAAGAACGCTCTGGCAAAAAACCCAAGGTAGGATAGAGCCCTATCCAAACAGATGCCTCAAAGAGGCCTGGCCTACTTGAGCATCAGCCCTGGAATCAGATTCTAGGCAGTAGTGCCTCGTGAAGGTATGAACTGATTTCCAGGTCGCAGCCTTGCAAATTTCAGACTTAGGGACGTCATGCAAGAAAGCCACTGTGGCCGCTTTCCCCCTGGTGGAATGCGCTTTGGGAGGTAAAGGTAAGGGCCTTTTCGCCAGTTGGTAAGCCAAGGTGATACAGGATACAATCCATCTAGGAATGGATCTTTTCGCTGCAGGAAACCCTGTTCTCATAGCGCCATAGTTGACAAATAACTGGTCTGTCTTTCTTATACCTTTAGTACTGCTAAGGTAAAACTTAAGTACTCTCTTGAGGTCTAGAGAGTGAAGAGCCTGCTCAGCTGGGGATGCAGGATTAGGAAAGAAAGACGGTATGGAAATGGACTGATTGATGTGAAAATCAGACACCACCTTAGGGAGAAAAGAAGGATGGGCCCTTAGCACTACTCTGTTGTGATGGAACACAGTTTAAGGCTCATTGGTGCACAGTGCCTGGATCTCGCTGACTCTGCGAGCCGATGTAATGGCAACTAGAAAGGCGGCCTTCCAGGATAAATGTTGTAGGGAAGCCCTATGTATTGGTTCAAACGGGGGACCCATCAGTTTGGACAATACCAAATTAAGCTCCCAAGGAGGAGAAGGGCTTCGAACAGGGGGGTAAACTTTCTTTAACCCCTGTAAGAAGTCCTTAACCACTTGCATCTGGAAAAAAGAAGGCAGCGTAGGAGACTTCCTATAGGCCGTAATGGCAGACAAATGCACTCTGATGGAAGCATACTTAAGACCAGATCTTGCTAAGTGTAGGAGGTAAGGGAGAATAACATCCTCCTGGCCTTTGGTCGGATCCAGGTGACGTTCCCCACACCAAAGAAAAAACCTCTTCCACTTAAACGAGTAAGACGTTCTTGTGGAGGGCCTTTTGGCTTCTCTCAATATATGCATACAATCAGGAGGCAGATTCAAATGTCCGTATTGGAGGACCTCAGGAGCCATGCTGTTAAGTTCAGGGAGGGAAGGTTGGGATGAAGAATCCTCCCCCCCATCTTGGACAGAAGGTCTGGCCTGCAGGGCAACCTCCTGTGTGGAAGTACCGACAGATGAAGAAGGTCCGGGGACCACCACTGCCGCGGCCAATCCGGAGCTACCAGGATCATGGTCATGTCTGATCTGAGGAGCTTGGACACCACCTTCGGGACCAGGGACAGAGGAGGAAAAGCGTAAGCAAAGGTCCCGGACCAGTCCATCAAAAGTGCATTCCCTCGTGTCCCTGGACGATGGAATCCGGACGCGAAGGCGTGGCATTTTGCATTTACGTCGTCTGCGAAAAGGTCTATTTCGGGACGACCCCACCGATGGAAGAGGTCTGCCACCACCTCATCGTGCAGCACCCAGTCTGGTTGGTCTTCGAAGTGCCTGCTGAGTGCGTCTGCTTTGATGTTTAGCTCGCCTGGCAGATGCACTGCCACCACTGTGAGGTTCCTGGCGAGCAGCCAGTGCCAGATCGCCTGCGACTCCAGGGAGAGGGGACACGACCGGGTTCCGCCCTTTTTGTTCAGGTAGAACATGGTCGCCGTGTTGTCAGTCTGGACCAGCACCGAATCCGATTCTATGGCAGGCAGAAAAGCTTTCAGAGCTAGATGGACCGCTCGAAGCTCCAGCATGTTGATGTGGTAAGTCTGCTCCTTGGTGGACCAACGCCCCTGTATCTGGAGGCGCCCCATGTGCGCCCCCCAGCCTTGGAGAGACGCGTCCGTCACTATGGATTGTACAGGGAGGGGCTGATGAAAAGGAACTCCCACCATCAGATTGCGCTGTTGAATCCACCAGGAAATGGAGGATTCCGCCGCCTGGGAGAGAGATATTCGATCCTCCCATCGACCTGTAGCCTGATCCCAATGATCCTCTAGAGACTGCTGCAAGGGACGCATCTGCAGTCTGGCGTGGGGGATGAGGAAAATGCACGACGCCATGGATCCTAGCAGAGATGCCACCTGCCGGACAGTCTGGCACTGTACTTGGAGCAGAAGCTTGCATTTCTGCCGCATTGAGGACAGTCTCTCCTCCGAAGGATACACTCTTCCCACGCTTGTGTCCAGAACGGAGCCAAGATAGTGGATGCTCTGAGTGGGAGTCTGCACTGACTTGTCCTTGTTGACATGGAGGCCAAGTTTGTGCAGGTGCCGCAGGCATGTCTGAAGGTCGTGATTCACTTGCTGTGGAGATGGACCTTTCAGCAGCCAGTCGTCCAGATATGGATATACGAAGAGACCTTTTTTGTGTAGGAAAGCTGCCACCACCGCCATACACTTGGTGAAGACTCTCGGAGCTGACTTGAGGCTGAAGGACAGAACCTTGAACTGGTAGTGTTTGTGGCTGACCACAAACCTCAGGTACTTGCGGTGGTGCTTTGCAATGCCGATGTGGAAGTATGCATC
Source organism: Lissotriton helveticus (assembly GCF_964261635.1). Taxonomy (NCBI): domain Eukaryota; kingdom Metazoa; phylum Chordata; class Amphibia; order Caudata; family Salamandridae; genus Lissotriton; species Lissotriton helveticus. The sequence continues at coordinate 1,035,677,968 of NC_136068.1, read as the reverse complement.
TTGGAGGTCCACCGAACACATCCAATCTCCGACTTGAAGATGTGGACATATTTGGTGAAGGGCCAACATGCGAAACTTCTCCTTGATTATAAACTTGTTTAGAAGTCGAAGATCCAGAATAGGTCGAAACTTGCCCTCCTGATCTTTTTTGGGGACAAGAAAGTACCTGGAGTAAACTCCTCTTCCTCTTTGTGAAGGAGGAACCTCTTATATCGCATGCTTCTGAAGAAGAGCTCTCACCTCTTTTCGAAGCAGGGGCAGCTGATGAGGCCGTGACTTTTTTGGTGGAATGTCCTGTGGGCACGCACGGAAACGAAGTGCGTATCCATTCCTCATTATATTCAGCACCTAACGATCTTTTGTGATGCTGACCCACTCTGCTAGATGTTGAAATACGCTTACTCCCACTGGAGTGGGTAACTGCGGCAGAGGAAGACACTGTTTAGGACTTGCCACCTCTCGTCATGGCAGAGTACTGCTGGTAACCTCCTCTACCTCGGTTAAACTTCCCTCCTCGAAACAGAGGTTTGTTCTGGGTCTTGCCTTGGGACCACTGAGGGGTTTGAACCCTCTGTTGAGGCCCCTTGCGTTGATTAGACTTGTAGCGGCGTTTGAATTCTTGCTTCTTCTCTAAACCAACCGCTTTAACAGTGTCCAACTCTGTTTTCATCCGCGTCATCTCTTCTTCTGCGTGAACTCCGAAGAGAGAAGAACCAGAAAAGGGAAGATTGAGGATCCTCTGTTGGGCATCAGGTTTCAGGCATGTGAGTCTTAACCAGGCCGACCTCCTGGCGCATACTCCATGAGCGTAGGAATGGGCAGAGAGCACCGCACCATCCGCTGCCGTACTAATCATCTGATTAGCCACCAGGGAACCCTCCGTGACAATCTCATCGAAATCCTTTTGATCTTCTTTGGGAAGCTTGGTTTTAAATCGCTCCAAAGAGTCCCAGAGAGCTCTATCATAACGGCCAAGCAGCGCAGCCACGCTGGAAACCTTAAGAGAGGAGGCCGCAGATGTACAGGCTCTACGACCCCACGAGTCTTGGGATCTGCTCTCTTTGTCGGGTGGCACAGAAGAGGAGGCTGACACCGCAGGAGTCTTTTTGGCAGCCTCCACAATCACCGAGTCTGCAGGCGGATCCGATCTGACAAAGACTGGATCCGATTAAGCCGGTTTGTACTTCTTGAGGAGACGCGCTGGGCACTGCTTTTATAGTCGCTGGCGTCAGAAAAGTGTCCATGACGGGGTCCAAGATCCCCGGGACTAACGTAAGCAGAGGTCGAGATGCCGTTTTCTGGTGGAGAGTCTCGAAAATCACTGTAGTCGTGACTTGCGGGACTGACATCTTGATATTGAGTTTCTTGGCACCTCTCTGCAGGACATCATGATAGGTGTTTATATCATCTATGGGAGAGACCCTGGAAATTGGGCTGTCCGATAGCGTGGGAGAGTAATTCCTCCTTGAGGAGCGGGTGGATGAAGAAGAGGAGGTAGATGGTGTCCTTCTCCTTCGCTTATGCTCCTTGCGCCTTCGCTCCTGCGACCTTCCGACGCGTTCCTCTCGCCTCAGAGAACGTGATCTCGCGACCCTTCTCTCAGGAGATGTGCGTCTGGGAGGACTTTTCCTGTCTGCCTCCTCAACCAGCCTCTGAAGAGGTGAACGATGCACTGAGCTGGCATACTCCTGCATGCGTTTGGTAGCGCCAGAGTCCCGCCAGTGACTCAACGGGAATTGCCATCTCGGGGACAACCTATCAGCCGTCTGGACCTCCTTGGATCTTGAGGGAGACTTTCGGGCGCGTGCAGGCACTTTCGGGGAGGCAGATCTGCTTCTGGAAGACGAGTGGCGCGAAGCTGACTCCGTTACCAGCACCACTGAAGCCTTCCTCGACGTCGAGCGTGCTCTCGACGGCAATCCGTGCTGTCGATGATACCCCCGTCTGCTCGACGTCGAACGTCGCCTGGACGGCGACCTGCGGTGAGCTGGTGAACGCTCCCTCGTCGTCGAACGGCATCTGTCCGTCGACGTTGAACGCCTCCTGGATGTTCTAGCAGGCTGCGGAGGGGTTCTTCTATCCCACGACGCTGAGCGCCGTCGAGACGACGCTGGAGACCCACGCCTCGACGCCGGTCGCCGCTGTGAAGGTGACGGCAGAGGGGTCCGTGCACTCGACGTCAATCGCTGGTGGGACTGCGATGATCGTGGAGAGTCTGCCCTCGACGTCGAGCGTCCCGCCGACGCAAGGTCTTTACCCCTCGACAAAACGTCGTCGAGATGACGATGGCGGAGGGGTCTTGTTCCTCGACGCCGATCGTCGCCAGGTTGACGATGGCGGAGGGGTGATACTCCTCGACGCCGATCGTCGCCGGGTTGACGACGGCGGAGTGTCTCGGGATCTCGACACGGATCGTCGCCGGGTTGACGACGGCGGAGGGTCCCTTGTTCTCGACGCCGATCGTCGCCGGGTTGACGATAGCGGAGGGTCTCTTGTCCTCGACGCCGATCGTCGCCCAGTTGACGACGGCGACGGAGGATCCTGAATCTTCGACGTCGATGAGTCTTTTTTCGACAGCGAGCCTGCCGTCGACGGTCTTTTCTTCGACGAATATCCCTCTTGAAGGTCTTTTCTCAGCGCCGAGCCCGACGCTGAAGCAGAGGGACGCGAGGAGGTGTGCCTAGAAGTGGATCTAGGCCTCTTGGATCCTTTCTTCACAGGGGACCTATCTCTAGATTGACTTGCCAGACCATATAGGCGAATCCTCGCCCTTTCCTTCAAAGTCCTGCTGGTAAGGGCCTGACAAAGAGGTCTTTGGATCATGATCCTCAGGAAGACAGAGAATACAGACCTCATGTGTGTCTGACTTGGCCTTCTTTTTCCCACAAGAGGGAGAAGAGGCAAAAAGAAAAGGCATTTTCAAAGCCAGAAAAAGCCCTAAACTGCCAAAAAAGGACAGCTACTGACTTCTAGAGTCAAAAGACGTTGAAGTTAGTAATAAAAGTTGTGAAAAAGATTCAATTTTGTGGAGGGGAGTCAGAAGAGCGATGCTGCTTCTTCGACTTCTAACCTGTTTCTTTCAGATCTGACCTTCAAGGCTTTCTTGGCGCTCTACGGGGGTAGGTGGCCCACTGTTATCTTTGAACCTCAACTTTAGGCAATAAAAATCACATTAGGCCCTGACCGGACGTTTGACACCAGTGACTGGAACAGTGTTATCAAGGATATACCGGGTCATAAAGACCTTACAGCGAAAACAGAAGACTATTTGTTGTGGGTGGAGATTTTTTGGGGGAGGAGGGTGTTTACCATCTTGTTTAGATAGAGACATTTTATATTTTTCAGCATTTTGTAGGTACCTTAAAGTAAAGCTCCAATTCCAATTTCTGCTTACCCACAGGATTTAGAACAGCATCCACAATGACCTAGAAATGGCACCAGCTGTCATAAATTTAGGAAACAGCTGAAAACGTACCACTTAGAAACACCACCCCTAACATATGCCTGCCATGTCACCTCATCCTCTAATGTATTGCCTGGAGCTTGGCCTGTTACAGCACTCTGCTGTCCCCAGCTAGGTTCACACTATCCAAATCAAAATCTACAAGCTTCCCTATATCGAGTCAATCATTAACCCCCCAATCCCTATTTTAAAACTAAAGAGACCGTAATGCTTTTGAAATGATTTGTGTTGACCTGAACAAGTCCCCGCAGGATAAAGCTGGTGGCAGGACTAAACAAGCATTTGCAATGCAATAGGTCTCGCAGTAGGAAAGTTTGAGCTATTGGTACTGTAAATGGCAATATTTCTATGTATGTTTTTAGTTTTGGAAATAGGTAAGTTTCCCTCAAAGAAACATTATCACCCTCACAATACAACCACCAACACGTAAATCCATTATCTCCTTCCACCACCATGCTTCCATTTCTCGCAGTACTGTTAAACCAATCAATAGCCCCACACTAGCACCCCAAAGGGTTTGCACTATACTACTATGTAATAGTGTCTCTGCAATTTGCACGCATGCATAAAACATTTTATTAATGGCACAAAAAAGACGGAGACCTATTGCCATTGTCCGTACTTGTTCATTTAGACATTCATTGAGATAAGGGAAGTAACTCACGGCAAGGCTCTACTACTTAATAATGGGTTTCGTGCCTACAGTCTTTACAGGCGAAGCTGACACTGAACAGGTAATTTTTGCATCCCGAGGTAGAAAGGGAACTTGATTAGCTCACTATCATTAGCACTTGTAAATTAATGACATATAGCAAGTGTTTTTATAGCTGAAATCTTGTTAAAATAAAAAAATAAAGGGGAAACTATTTTGGCACGGCTTTTCTTAGACTTTGACGGTTGCTGTTTTTCAAATATATGAATCTATTTTCCGATATTTATAGGCTTGTGTGAGAAAGGGGTCCTTACACAGGTTTGCCCAACTTGCGGTGAGGACTGCTTGCAGAGGTGTTAATAACGCTTCACTGTGGGAGAGAACAGTGCGTTCACAGCCCGGGCATGTGAGCAACGAGGCATAAGGAGCATGGAGCTCAGAGCCGTGTTTGGGCTCCACCGAGCTGAGGAGTATTGCTGCAAGGGAGACTACTGTATTGCTGTTGTGACTGGGTGTGAGGGCGGCATGCCTAGGCCCCGTGGCACACCGTGATACATCGAGGTACATTACATATCTCGCCTGGCACGCCCAGCTCATCCCTGCTTGTTCTGGACTCAGACTTTGGTGTAGCATCGGCGGGGCGACTGAACCTACCTTAGCTTCCAGGCCTTCAGTGGCCCTTACTGGACTCCTCTGCCATCCCGCCCTCCTTCCAGCGGAGCGAGGTGAACCAGGTGCAGCCAGGCATGGAGAGGAGGAAGGGTGAGACGGGATCAGGAAGGTGTGAGAGCGAGGCAGGGGACAAGCATTAGGTTGTTGTAACCCCTGTTTTTTTTTTGTGGCGCGACTGAGGAATGGGCCGCGTTGAACTACAAACGTTACGTTGGTCACGTCATTTTGTAGTTCAAAGCGGACCGCCTCTCATCGGCCGCGAATGAAAACAAGTGTGCCAACGGGGGACCAGCACCTGGCTCCTTCCCCCTCCTCCCAGCAAAACCAGCTCCGACAGCGAAACAGAAACCTTCCATGGGGCGGGACTTCCGTCTTTGGAAGCCCGCGCACGCGCCCACGGAGAGAAGCAGTGCTGGTGACGCGGGGCTCCCATGCCCGAGGGAGAGCCCCGCGGAGGTTGCAAGACTTTGGAATGACGGTAAGTGGGGCTTGGGGGCGCTTGTTTGTATGCGGCAGCTTTGGGGGGGGGAGGGGGGCCTTGTATGTATGCGGCGGCGGCCAGGGGGGGGGGCTCTTCTATGTATGCGTCGGCGGCGGGGGGGGCGCTTCCATGTATGCAGCGGCGGCGTGGGGGGCTCTTCTATGTATGCGGCGACGGCGGGGGGGGGTATGAGCGCTTCGATGTATGCGGCGGCGGCGGGGGGGTGGGGGGGGGCTCTGTATGTGTGTGTGTAGGTGCGCTCCTGTGTGTGTGCGGCGGGGGGTGCCGGTGAGTGCGGGGAAGTAGGGGGGGTGCGCGAGTGTGTGTGCCTTCCTGCCTGCTTGTGCATGTGTGTGTTCAGGGAATCTGTGCCAGGGGACGTGCACGGCGCCGTTTTGGGCGTGCGCGCCCACGAGGTCAAATCTCGGCCAGAAAAAGCTTGTGACAGTCTGCTGTCCACATTCCCCCAAAAGTAACTACATAAGTTGTCTCGCATAGACAGCAAAAGCTTTGCTTTTGCTTTCGTCTAGCGAGACCTAAAAAAGAAATGTAGTGCCTGATGAGAAAGCAATTCAAATGTTTGGGGTCATAGCCCGGCCCCAGATGTTGCATACCTTCCGAGTTGTATTGCTTATCTAAACATTTATAAGTACCATTTACTAATCTGTTTCCTTGTTTCCGACTCAACTTTCAAGTTCTTAGAGAGTTCTTTATTATGCCACAATGAATTGGTGTTTCTTACCCCAACTCATCTGTTGGAGTAAGTTTTTAATACTCTTCATTGCTGACAGAGAAAAGTGCCTAAAGGGAATCTTTTGACTACTCAATTTGCTCTGCATCGAACTCAGAACTAAAAGACAGGGAGTGCACAGCATTTCATCTACAACACATACTGCAAACACGATAGTACCCACACAGAATTCTGCCCACTAAACTCGGAAACCTTGGATGTTTAGGGAAAAGTCTAATATTCACTTCAAGACAAGCATTCATTCTTACCAAGCAACACAGGCCCAGTTCATTACCTGCAAGTTTACAATGTAGAGCTTGGGGCGACGACTGTGAGGTCTATTCATACACCACAGGCAAGGGTACTTCTTTAGAACCTGTAAAAACAAACACACTAATTAAAGGGTTGCAATTTAATCAGAGGCTGGCACGCTCAGGACGCTTCAAAGACAGTTTTGAAATAGCATCCGTGGGGTGGAGGAGACAATTAAGATCATAGCAGTGGATTAGTCGTGCACAGCTCATTTTAGACATAGGAGCCCAACAAGCAATAGGTCACTGCAGATGCGCAGACAGAGAAAAAAGATTTGATTCATGCTTCACACACACGAGACTAGGAGATGAAGAGTTCAGGACACGCTGTAGTGATCAGGAATGCACAGTGGCTACTACTGTCTGCAAGTGACCCATCCTTACCTTTAAGCTAGAGCCCAGGCAAAGGATCACGTCAGCATTTTTAGCTGCTTCGGCTGCTGCTTCCCAGTTGAGTGGGCATGCCAGTGTTCCCCGTTCCCCAAAGTGCACAATCGTATCCCGGAGCTTGCCTCCACACTTGTGACATGTCCTCCCAGTGTTATGCCTGTGCAAGGCTGTGCGCTCTGTCACATCAAAGAGGCGTATGTACTCTTTGTTTGGAGTACACTGAGTACAGACCTGGAACAAACACAAAAACATTCAATTAAATTACTGTCCATGATAATGGAAGTCATGTGTATAAAAAGTAGCTTCCAATGTTGGTGTTGACTAAATGGGTAGTCAGGACTGTCCACTTGCAATACAGAGATCCTGGTGAATCTTAGTCCACAGTAAGGATGCCACTGGTATCATCAATCCAGAAAAGAGGTGTTGGAAAGTCAGTCTTGACAAAATGGGCAACAGGAACCTCTCTGCCAGAGAATGGAGGCAGTGAGGACTGTCAATCAGGAGTTCATTTTCATACATGCTTAGAGAACCCCAACTAACTGTCCTAGTATTTGGGTTCCCAACATTCTAGTTGCTGCCGGCAGTCCCTGTGTCTGGGTTCATCACATCATGGACTGCTGATGGATCCATGCCAGTGTTTATTCCATACTATGTGTAGCACATGTTCTGTACCTTGCCTTGCCTTAATCTGAATTGTTGACAGTTCATGTTATTGTTCATCAGACTACGTTTTGCAGACAGTCCTTGTGCTTGGGTTCTCCACAAGCTGTGATGTGTTATCTGGGTTCCCAACACCCTACACAGAGTTACCCACACATTGTATAGCCAAGGATCCCTATTCCAGGGATCCATATCCAGTGGTGACGATAGTTTCAGTGTTTGTGCTCCCGATGCCCTGTACTGATGATAGTCCCTGCTGTCTGCTAAAAGTATCTATGGCTAGGTTGCCTTCAGCACACATTTTCTGACAATCTGTAGGCGAGGTTCCACAATTTATTTTTGTTCCTCTACTTACAGCCTTACAGAATCAGTTCCTGGGTCCTGCTAGCCTAAATCTTTAATTGCTCTGACATACCTTGGATTTTAGCTCTCCAAACTTCACACTGCGATTAAAGATTCAAATACCCAGCATTGACCCAGGAGTTTCATTTGCCCAGGTTGTTCTCCTAGACACCCTGTATTGCTCTGTCAATCACCATCCACTGCATTTTCATGTTAAACTCTGCATCTAGGCCCACTATACCTCATGATCTTCACTCAATGGTTCCCTTCAACCTACATCTACTTTTTAAGGGCCTCAAATTATAGTTCAGTGCTCTTCAGAATTGTCATTTACCCACACCATGCGTTTCTCTCTTTGTCTGTCCCCAGCATCTAAGTCACTAGAAAGGTTGCTGAGATTACAGTCACCACACGTTCATTTCTGTTCCCTAAGTCTGGAAATGCACATCATGCATTGCTCATTCACCTCAATATACATATTTCCATGCAGCTCAGATATGGCCGATCGAGGAATTCCACTGCGTATGTGAAGGCCATCACAGTTCTGGGACACAACATGTTGCACCTAGAAAAAGGAAGAAAATAGTGAGTGCAGTACAAACCAGAGATGTAGAAGTACTGCTGTAAAGAAGGGGAGGGTCGCAAACAGACCAAGAAGGTGACATCCCCACAGCAGGGTGCAAAAGTAATCGGGCAACACGGAGGATGGGGCATAATACAAAGGACTGGAAGCTATGGACACAGAGATGTAGCACAAGTGGGGCGCGTCGAATTAAAAGCTTAGGCAGCACATTACATAGGCATACATAAGCACACATTAAAATGCGGGCGACAGGCTAGAATAAAAGCGTAATCTGAAATGAGAGGACATGCAGGGAGATTGCAGAAGGCAAGTGCTTGCAGTGAGGGATATCATGATGATGAAGTTTATGAGAGGACAAGGTTAAGCGAGAGTAAAGCATGCTGAATCCTTACCAGTTTGTGCCCGTGCAAACGTGCAATGCACATATGGGTGAGGGTGGGCTCTGCAGCACTTAGGTCAGATGCACTGCGAGAGGGAAAAGATATTGCGAATTCAAAATCTCTCAATTATAAACAGTTGACCATTCTATGTCTTCAAAAAGGGAAACTTTTCCTTTTAGAAGAAACCCAGGCACTTCTTTGCAACCATGGAGCAACTAAAGTTCTTCAAATGTCGTACAAGCGATCCAGGCCCATATTTATACCGGAGGAATACTCCATAAGTATAAATACTGCTTCTTATTTGTATTCCTAGTTAATAAATCTGGTGCATCAGGTGTCAACATACCTCTCAGCGCACAGTATAAACACTCTCCAACTGTGAACTTCCAATTTAAAATATGCGCTAATGAAAAGGCTGATGCATAAACACAATCTAAGTGTATGACTACAGAGTAAACTTCCTCAGGCAGCTATCTCTCATTCAGCCACAAAATGAAACTATGAAGCGGTCTTCTAAAACTCTGAAACTCATAAAATGTGTAGTTACGAACTTTATAATATGAATCCTTCTGCCTACAAATGCCTTCCCGCAGAATACAAAGGGCATCAAACATAAGGTGACCGATGGAATGCTTGAATTAATCTCAGCCACAGGCTATCCATATTGGCTGCATCCCAATCCATCGTTTTTTCGCACACAATGCCACCTTGGTTTGGACTCAGACATATGCTAATCAGGTGTGACCCTACTCCAAAAGGGACAGTCCAGCCCTGCCAGGCCAAGCCCTGCCAAAAGAGGAACACAAGCAACCCAGGACATGTTTTATCCTTATTAGGGATCATCAGTCAGGCATAGCTTGGTACCAGTGGTACAGTGTGAACAGGACCTGCATCGGGCATACCCATGCAAATGCCATTTCAACAGAACAATAGTCGATGTAGGGTCACCGAAAGCCCTTATATGTACATACTTCTATTATGAATTGTTTGGAAGACAGTGGTACAACATTGGCTATATCTAACAATACATTTCTCAGGCACAAAGCGTCTCAACCATAACAGGGGGTGGGGGTGGTGCTATCCTGAACCTACACGTTTGTTATCTCAATGCTAAAATCCATCTATATTGGCCCGGTCCAGACACTGAAGAATGGCTCCTTCTGAGTCACTTTGGGTAGTTTTTTTCTGCTCCTACCGGTATGATGCTTAGGATTATATATAGTACTGGAGTCAAGGTTAAGACAACATATCGTTGAGTGTATTATCCTGGAAGGCCTTCTTAGGCCCTTTTCCCCAATCAGGGTCCTAATAACGAAGATTTGAATCGCATTCTTTAAATGTGTGCACTCTTCTACCACACAGGTATTGTTTGGTATTCTAAAGCACTACACATACCTACCCAACAGCACTTAGAGATGCATACAGCCATGTAGATATAGGTCTCGAAACAACCTCCCACATGCAAGTAAATGTATGAAGAAACTATTGTGTGATACATATGCATTACAAAACCTCCGAATGTGCCGAACTGCACACTGGGTGGAGTGTCTGTGCCAGATTAGGCTCTATTTACCATACAGTCTTCCCTTTCTGCAGCAGGGTCCAGACGCCATTTGGGCCTCTGTAATCAGGAATGGCAGCAGCCTGTATTGCAAAACAAAAGAAAATGCAAAGTTAAAATACAGTGTCAGCAACTTGACAGTTTTAAAGTAGTTGAACAGATGGCGACAACCAAGTGGGTTTAGGGATCATGGCAGTATGGACTACTGGACGACACGTGAACATCGGAGCTTAATAAGATTAGAAATTACCACCTGAATCAGAGAGTGACCTCTATCGGATAACTATATACATAATACAGGAACCCCTTCACAGGAATCTGAAACATAGTATATATAAACTGTTGTCTGAAATTGCATGAGGGCTGTTTTTTTAAACACTTGGATGATACTGGCATAGAAACACGGAATAATATGAAAGAGGCGACGGAAAGGAGAGGTCCACACTTGGGAAAATGTAGTTTTAGTCTACTGTTGTTTCTAAGTTTAATTTATATACGTTCCATTTCACTGTAATATCTGAAGGAGATTATAGGCTAGTTAATGTAAATAACTTAAAATGCATTTGGGACCCAGACTCCACCTTAGTGACCATGTTCTCATGAAGATAAGTACTAAGTATTATGTGTGATTCTCACGTTGCAAAGATAGCTATATTTGGGAGTAGGTGTGTAGAAGGGTGAAATTTAACTCCCGCTTGTGTGTATCTTAGTGTTCCATACCTAATGCCACTGCCAGATCATTCACTAGGCCTGACACTTATTCAGATAGAAGACAAGTTTGCCCTCATACAGCCCAATGCCAAATCTCCGTTGCCAACCTTTACAACTAAAAGAAGGGCCCCAATCCTTGCGTTTGCGAACGATACATAGCTGTCATGTTGTGAATTAGGATCAGACCAACTTTTCCCTTGAATTGACTAAGTAAAGCTGCCAGTGCTAACACACAGCTTTTAATTCCAACTCCTTAATGTTTAACCATGCCATCTCGGATGTGCTTCTGCCCCGTACTCACTGGTAACACAAGTGTGCACCCCCGACCATGTGAGACGTGTTCATAGTAATGGTCACCTTAGGGGTTTAAGGTTACTGCAGTGACAATTATGAGAGAATGCTGTACATTTACCTTTTTGTGGGAATATTGTGCCCGTTTTCTTCCTTCTTGTGTGTGAGTTTTCTGTTCGTATAAAGACACCATTTCCTGGCTAGTTACTGTTCAGTGGAAACTGCTCACTGACAATTTAGAGTTTGTTAGGAGAGTTCCTACCTAATGTGTGTGAGTGAGCTCCCTCTTTGCTAGAGTGGTTCTGGCTTTCAGTGTGGGCAGGTACCTTCTTGTGGAGGTGGTCAGTGGGAATTCTGCCATGCTGAAGCCAAGGATCCTTTGCATTAGTGGGGATTAGCAGGGACATTTCTCCACCAATAAACAGACTGATTTTAGTGGGACTCTTTCCTGGAGCCAAGCTTCTGTAAAATGTTGGCCGGCAAGTGTTTGGTTTGCAACCTACTTCTGAAAGACATCCTGGCACTATTTATGCACGTGAGAACTGGCTGGGAATGAAATTGAAACTGGGTCTCGAGATAGCTATTCCTGTGGTGTTAAAAACTCCACCGTAACAGACTCAGGAGACAGGGAAGTGGATGCCTATCATTTACAGGGATGCACAAGGGTTCTTCAACCGGCCTTCGAGCACCCACTCCTTCCCAGAGACATTAATTTGTAAAGAGAGCCTCCCCCTGCTTCATGTTGATTTCCCATGTAAAAGATCGCTGGAGCGAACAATCTTGAAGGTCTGTTTGATTTTTGCATTACCACTATAAGCTAATTATTTTGGCAAACTTTGGACGTCACGGTCACACAGAGGTCTACTTATTCAAGCGGACTTGGATTCTGTTAGTTTCATGTAACGAGTCAAAGAAACCAAACATAGAAGGCCACGCTATGTGTATATATGGGATTTGTATATGGTATTTATGTAGTGTAAACCTAGCCAAAAAGCAGCGAAGCTGTGTACAGGGTCTAATTCAAAGACAGTAAACGTGTGATTAGAGGGGTAGCAGGTTTCTAAGAGGAAAAGTGGACTGTTACTGCATCATTTTTATAAAGTTCTTTAAGGAGATTAATCTTCAGCTCTTCCCTAAATTAGAGCAGGTTGGATCAGTCCTGATTGAAATAGGGGATGGTGCTTTCATTTTGAGTGTATAGATATGGAATTCCTGATGGCTCTTTTTCTTCACACTTCTTTGCCTCCAGTCAGGGTACACGCCATTCTCCAAACCATAAACTATTTAAAACTGGTCATACGCTGTTCCACTCTCTGAAATCATAATTGCAGGAAAGACCTCTAGTAACGAACTCTGTAGTCAGATACCAGGACAACGAGGCACCCACCATACAGCTCCACCGATGCACCCACCACACAGCTCCACCGATGCACCCACCACACAGCTCCACCGATGCACCCACCACACAGCTCCACCGATGCACCCACCACACAGCTCTACTGATGCAACCACCACACAGCTCCACCGACACAGCTCCACCGATGCACCCACCACAGAGCTCCACCGATGCATCCACCACACAGCTCCACTGATGCACCCACCACCCAGCTCCACCGATGCACCCACCACACAGCTCCACCGACACAGCTCCACCGATGCACCCACCACCCAGCTCCACTGATGCAACCACCACACAGCTCCACCGACCCAGCTCCACCGATGCACCCACCACACAGCTCCACCGAGGAACCCACCACACAGCTCCACCGAGGCACCTACCACACAGCTCCACCGAGGCACCTACCACACAGCTCCACCGATGCACCCACCACACAGCTCCACCGACACAGCTCCACCGATGCACCCACCACACAGCTCCACCGATGCACCCACCACACAGCTCCACCGAGGCACCCACCACACAGCTTCACCGATGCACCCACCACAGAGCTCCACCGAGGCACCCACCACACAGCTCCACCAATGCACCCACCACACAGCTCCACCTACACAGCTCCACCGATGCACCCACCACACAGCTCCACCGAGGCACCCACCACAAAGCTCCACCGAGGCACCCACCACACAGCTCCACTGAACGACCCACCACACAGCTCCACCGGTGCACCCACCACACAGCTCCACCGGTGCACCCACCACACAGCTCCACCGATGCAGCCACCACACAGCTCCACCAACACAGCTCCACCGATGCATCCACCACCCAGCTCCACCAATGCACCCACCACCCAGCTCCACCGACACAGCTCCACCGATGCACCCACCACACAGCTCCACCGATGGACCCACCACACAGCTCCACCGAGGCACCCACCATACAGCTCCACCAAGGCACCCACCACACAGCTCCACCGATGCACCCACCACACAGCTCCACCGAGGCACCCACCACCCAGCTCCACCGAGGCACCCACCACCCAGCTCCACCGATGCACCCACCACCCAGCTCCACCGACACAGCTCCACCGATGCACCCACCACACAGCTCCACCGATGCACCCACCACACAGCTACACCGATGCACCCACCACACAGCTCCACCGATGCAGCCACCACACAGCTCCACCGACACAGCTCCACCGATGCACCCAGCTCCACCGATGCACCCACCACCCAGCTCCACCGACACAGCTCCACCGATGCACCCACCACACAGCTCCACCGATGCACCTACCACACAGCTCCACCGAGGCACCCACCACACAGCTCCACCGAGGCACCCACCACACAGCTCCACCGAGGCACCCACCACATAGCTCCACAGATGCACCCACCACATAGCTCCACAGATGCACCCACCACATAGCTCCACAGATGCACCCACCACACAGCTCCACCGAAGCACCCACCACACAGCTCCACCGATGCACCCACCACACAGATCCACAGATGCACCCACCACCCAGCTCCACCGATGCACCCACCACACAGCTCTGCCGAGGCACCCACCACACAGCTCCACCGATGCACCCACCACACAGCTCCACCGATGCTCCAACTAAGCTCCACCAATGCACCCACCACACAGCTCCACCAGTGCACCCACTAAGCTCCACCGATGCACACACCACTCAGCGCAACCACAGAATCACTCAGCGCAACCACAGCATCACTCAGCACCACCACAGCATCACTCAGCACCACCACAGCATCACTCAGCGCAACAGCATCACTCAGCACCACCACAGCATCACTCAGCGCAACCACAGCATCACTGGTTCAAATATGTTCTTTCAATGTATCAAGCTGTTTTCAAGCTTTCATGCTTTATTACAAATCACAAAAAAAAATTAATATTTCACTTCTGTTCTTGGATTTTCGTCACTATAAAAAACACTGAACATAATCTTCACAAAAGTTATTTACAAAAGTTTAAGCTATTGCCATTACAAATTCAATAAATTATTTAAGTATTAAATATTTTAAAAAATTAAAAGCCATTGTTATTTGTAATATCAATACATCTAAGTCACGTAAATACAAAACATGTTGCATTACACATGCTATAGGTATTTGCAAAAGTTATAACTATTGGCATTGTAAATGAAAAGCTATTAATTTAGCTATTTTAAAAAATAACACATTAATAAAAAAAAAATCAATTTTAAGACCAAGAGCTCAAACTTTCCTAATGCGAGCCCTATTGCATTTCCAATGCTTGTTTAGGTCTAGTGACCTATGAAGCGAGACTATAGGGCTTTAAACAAAGTTTACCTAACTGTGGCGATTTGGTGCTGTGCCCGTGGCTTTTAGGTCAATGCGCAAGCGCATTGACCTAAAATGCGCGTGCACATCACCAAATCGCCGTCTGTTCCCTCAGCCGCACTCCTCCCACACCTTTGAAGTGAAGCTTAGCTTCACTTCAAAGGCCCCGGCTGCTTCACACCCTCATGCCGCTCTCCACGCTCCGCCCCCTCCCCTGCCCGCCGTGTGCATTTCTCCTCCCCCCCCCCTCCCCACAGCAATGCCCTCCGTCTTGTTTCCTTTCTTGTTTTTCTTTCAGGTGAGATATCTTTTCCATCATTTGCGATAATACAGTTCTCATATGCATTTTTTAATTATTAGCAGCATATACACAGGCGCCCCTTCGGCGCTTTTGCTCTCAACCCTACTATGCTGTCAGCCGCATCTCTATAAGTTACTCGAAGCATGGCCTGACATGTGCACAGCTTATTCCGGCACCACCATCCTGCCAGACGCTTCTGCTTTGTTCGCCCACCGCATGGCCCTATTTGTGCACATTTTACTTTCGTGCATACCCTTACCCGCAGCCTCTCCTTCCCCACTTCTGCCTTTTCGGGTCTCGCGCTCACCGCAGACCCCTTCACATGGCTCACACCCACCTTTTTTTCAGGTTACCATGCCATTCCCCACCAATCCCCCAGTCATTTCCGGGTAGGACGCGTGCACCCAGTGGACTCTCGGCCTTGGCCCGCTTATTCTGCCAGCCGCTTCTGCTTTGGTCGCCCACCGCATGGCCCCATTTGTGCACATTCACTTTCGTGCACACCCTTACCCGCAGCCTCTCCTTCCCGACTTCTGCCTTTTCGGGTCTCACACTCACCGCAGACCCCTTCACATGGCTCACACCCACATTTTTTTCAGGTTACCATGCCAGGTTACCTCACTCACCCTCAACCCCTCACCCTCACTCACCCTCAACCCCTCACCCTCACTCACCCTCAACCCCTCACCCTCAACCCCTCACCCTCACTCACCCTCAACCCCTCACCCTCACTTACCCTCAACCCCACTCACCCTCACTCACCCTCACTCACCCTCACTCACCCTCACCCTCACCCACCCACCCTCACCCACCCTCACTCACCCTCACCCTCACTCACCCTCACCCTCACCCTCACTCACCCTCAACCCCTCACCCTCACTCACCCTCACTCACCCTCACTCACCCACCCTCACCCACCCTCACCCACCCTCACCCACCCTCACCCACCCTCACCCACCCTCACCCTCACTCACCCTCACTCACCCTCAACCCCTCACCCTCACTCACCCACCCTCATCCTCACTCACCCTCACCCTCAACCCCTCACCCACCCTCAACCCCTCACCCTCACTCACCCTCAACCCCTCACCCTCAACCCCTCACTCACCCTCACTCTCACTCACCCTCAACCCCTCACCCTCACTCACCCTCACCCTCACTCACCCCCACCCTCACTCACCCTCACCCTCACTCACCCTCACCCTCACTCACACTCAACCCCTCACCCTCACCCTCCCTCAACCCCTCACTCACCCTCAACCCCTCACCCTCACTCACCCTCCCTCACCCTCACCCTCACTCACCCTCCCTCACCCTCACTCACCCTCACTCACCCTCACCCTCACTCACCCTCAACCCCTCACCCTCACTCACCCTCAACCCCTCACCCTCACTCACCCTCACTCACCCTCACTCACCCTCACCCACCCTCACCCACCCTCACTCACACTCACCCACCCTCACCCTCAACCCCTCACCCTCACTCACCCTCAACCCCTCACCCTCACTCACCCTCAACCCCTCACCCTCACTCACCCTCACCCTCACTCACCCTCACCCTCACTCACCCTCAACCCCTCACCCTCACTCACCCTCAACCCCTCACTCACCCTCAACCCCTCACTCACCCTCAACCCCTCACCCTCAACCCCTCACTCACTCACCCTCAACCCCTCACCCTCACTCACCCTCAACCCCTCACCCTCACTCACCCTCACTCACCCTCAACCCCTCACCCTCACTCACCCTCAACCCCTCACCCAGCCTCAACCCCTCACCCTCAACCCCTCACCCTCAACCCCTCACCCTCAACCCCTCACCCTCACTCACCCTCACCCTCAACCCCTCACCCTCACTCACCCTCACCCTCAACCCCTCACCCTCACCCTCACCCACCCTCACTCACCCTCACCCTCACTCACCCTCACCCTCACTCACCCTCAACCCCTCACCCTCACTCACCCTCACCCTCAACCCCTCACTCACCCTCACCCTCACTCACCCTCAACCCCTCACCCTCACTCACCCTCACCCTCACTCACCCTCAACCCCTCACCCTCACTCACCCTCAACCCCTCACCCTCCCTCACCCTCACCCTCCCTCACTCACCCTCAACCCCTCACCCTCACTCACCCTCAACCCCTCACCCTCACTCACCCTCAACCCCTCACCCTCACTCACCCTCAACCCCTCACCCACCCTCAACCCCTCACCCTCACTCACCCTCAACCCCTCACCCTCAACCCCTCACCCTCAACCCCTCACCCTCAACCCCTCACCCTCACTCACCCTCACCCTCAACCCCTCACCCTCACTCACCCTCACCCTCACCCACCCTCACTCACCCTCACTCACCCTCACTCACCCTCAACCCCTCACCCTCACTCACCCTCAACCCCTCACCCTCACTCACCCTCACCCTCAACCCCTCACTCACCCTCACCCTCACTCACCCTCAACCCCTCACCCTCACTCACCCTCACCCTCACTCACCCTCAACCCCTCACCCTCACTCACCCTCAACCCCTCACCCTCACCCTCCCTCACCCTCACTCACCCTCAACCCCTCACCCTCACTCACCCTCACCCACTCACCCTCACTCACCCTCAACCCCTCACCCTCAACCCCTCACTCACCCTCACTCTCACTCACCCTCAACCCCTCACCCTCAACCCCTCACCCTCAACCCCTCACTCACCCTCACTCTCACTCACCCTCAACCCCTCACCCTCAACCCCTCACCCTCACTCACCCTCAGCCCCTCACCCTCCCTCACCCTCACCCTCCCTCACCCTCACTCACCCTCAACCCCTCACCCTCACTCGCCCTCAACCCCTCACCCTCAACCCCTCACTCACCCTCAACCCCTCACCCTCACCCTCACTCACCCTCAACCCCACTCACCCTCAACCCCTCACCCTCACTCACCCTCACCCTCACTCACCCTCAACCCCTCACCCTCAACCCCTCGCCCACCCTCACCCACCCTCAACCCCTCACCCTCACTCACCCTCAACCCCTCACTCACCCTCACTCTCACTCACCCTCAACCCCTCACCCTCAACCCCTCACCCTCACTCACCCTCAACCCCTCACCCTCCCTCACCCTCACCCTCACTCACCCTCACTCACCCTCAACCCCTCACCCTCACTCACCCTCAACCCCTCACCCTCAACCCCTCACCCTCAACCCCTCACTCACCCTCACTCTCACTCACCCTCACTCACCCTCAACCCCTCACCCTCACTCACCCTCAACCCCTCACCCTCACTCACCCTCAACCCCTCACCCTCACTCACCCTCAACCCCTCACCCTCACTCACCCTCAACCCCTCACCCTCAACCCCTCACCCACCCTCACCCTCACTCACCCTCACCCTCACTCACCCTCAACCCCTCACCCTCACTCACCCTCAACCCCTCACTCACCCTCACCCTCACTCACCCTCACCCTCACTCACCCTCACCCTCACTCACCCTCACTCACCCTCACCCTCACTCACCCTCACCCTCACTCACCCTCACTCACCCTCACTCACCCTCACTCACCCTCAACCCCTCACTCACCCTCAACCCCTCACCCTCAACCCCTCACTCACCCTCACCCACCCTCAACCCCTCACCCTCTCACCCTCAACCCCTCACCCACACCCTCACTCACCCTCAACCCCTCACCCTCAACCCCTCACCCTCAACCCCTCACTCACCCTCAACCCCTCACCCTCACTCACCCTCAACCCCTCACCCTCACTCACCCTCAACCCCTCATCCTCAACCCCTCACCCTCACTCACCCTCACCCTCACTCACCCTCAACCCCTCACCTTCACTCACCCTCAACCCCTCACCCTCACTCACCCTCACCCTCACTCACCCTCACCCACCCTCACTCACCCTCACCCTCACCCTTACTCACCCTCACCCTCACTCACCCTCAACCCCTCACCCTCACTCACCCTCACTCACCCTCAACCCCTCACCCTAACCCTCACTCACCCTCAACCCCTCACCCTCAACCCCTCACTCACCCTCACTCTCACTCACCCTCACTCACCCTCACCCTCACTCACCCTCAACCCCTCACCCTCACTCACCCTCAACCCCTCACTCACCCTCAACCCCTCACCCTCCCTCAACCCCTCACTCACCCTCAACCCCTCACCCTCACTCACCCTCAACCCCTCACCCTCACTCACCCTCAACCCCTCACCCTCACTCACCCTCACCCTCACTCACCCTCAACCCCTCACCCTCACTCACCCTCAACCCCTCACCCTCAACCCCTCACCCTCACTCACCCTCACTCACCCTCACCCTCAACCCCTCACTCACCCTCACTCACCCTCAACCCCTCACCCTCTCACCCTCAACCCCTCACCCACACCCTCACTCACCCTCAACCCCTCACCCTCAACCCCTCACCCACACCCTCACTCACCCTCAACCCCTCACCCTCAACCCCTCACCCTCACCCTCACTCACCCTCACCCCCAACCCCTCACCCTCACTCACCCTCAACCCCTCACCCTCACTCACCCTCAACCCCTCATCCTCAACCCCTCACCCTCACTCACCCTCAACCCCTCACCTTCACTCACCCTCAACCCCTCACCCTCACTCACCCTCACCCTCACCCACCCTCACCCTCACCCTCACTCACCCTCAACCCCTCACCCTCACTCACCCTCACTCACCCTCAACCCCTCACCCTAACCCTCACTCACCCTCAACCCCTTACCCTCAACCCCTCACTCACCCTCACTCTCACTCACCCTCAACCCCTCACCCTCACCCTCACTCACCCTCACTCACCCTCAACCCCTCACCCTCACTCACCCTCAACCCCTCACCCTCACTCACCCTCAACCCCTCACCCTCACTCACCCTCACTCACCCTCAACCCCTCACCCTCACTCACCCTCACTCACCCTCAACCTCACTCACCCTCACCCTCACTCACCCTCAACCCCTCACCCTCACCCTCACTCACCCTCAACCCCTCACCCTCACCCTCACTCACCCTCAACCCCTCACCCTCACTCACCCCCTCACTCACCCTCACCCTCACTCACCCTCAACCCCTCACTCACCCTCACTCACCCACCCTCACCCTCACTCACCCTCACCCTCAACCCCTCACCCTCAACCCCTCACCCTCACTCACCCTCAACCCCTCACCCTCAACCCCTCACTCACCCTCAACCCCTCACTCACCCTCAACCCCTCACCCTCACTCACCCACACCCTCACTCACCCTCAAACCCTCACCCTCAACCCCTCACCCTCACTCACCCTCACTCACCCTCAACCCCTCACCCTCACTCACCCTCAACCCCTCACCCTCACTCACCCTCAACCCCTCATCCTCAACCCCTCACTCACCCTCACTCACCCTCACCCTCAACCCCTCACCTTCACTCACCCTCAACCCCTCACCCTCACTCACCCCCTCACCCTCAACCCCTCACCCTCAACCCCTCACCCTCAACCCTTCACCCTCACCCTCACCCTCACAACACATATTGTGTTACAATAGGTGTCACATTTGCGAAAGATAAAACTATTGGCATTGTAAATAACAAAGCTATTAATTTCGCTATTTTCAAATAAAAGCACATACATAAAAAATGTGTCCTTTACAATACAAATAGCTCAAACTTTCCTAATGCGAGACCTATTGCATTGCTGTGCTTCTCTCCCCTGCTGCACTCTCCTGCTCTCTAGGGATGTGGCCTAACGACCAGAGCTGCCATCTAAGTGACGTAAATACAAAACATGTTGCATTCCAAATGCTATAGGTGTCACATTCGCGAAAGTTATAACTATTGGAATTGTAAATGACAAAGCCATCAATTTAGCAATTTTAAAAACCAACAAATAAATAAAATATGTCATTTACAAGACCAATAACTCCAACTTTTCTAATGCGAGACCTATTGCATTTCCAATGCTTGTTTACTCAAATGGACGCACAATCTTGCAAAAAGTAAGCGATTTTGTCCTGAAATCCAATGCACTCAAACGCCTTAATCGTCTTTGTCAGACAATTTTAACCATTTAACATTATGTCAGTTTTTTCAGATTCAACACTATTTACAAATGGCATAGTAAAGAAAATGTATCACACAGTTAGGAAGACTGCATCTCATATTTCAGGTACAACTCATTCACAAAAACAGGCAATATTAAGGTAGAGAGAAAGGGTTGCATTACACGGACTGTTTTTTTCTACTCTATTAATTTCATTTTACTCTGTGTCTCAGCACTGACGAAAATCCCTTAAGTGCAATGGGGATTGGAAACGCATTGGCATTTCCTCGCATCCACGAGGGTGTTTAATTTAATGGACCACAGATTCTGGAGAGGGATTACGCATAATGATTGATCCCCACAGACATTCATTCCTCCCCATGGAGAGCATCTCTCCAGAACAAGCAAATACAAGGCTTTATAGGGGTGCTTGGTGTTTGATTTAGTGTGTTAAAGACGTGCTGGTGTAATTTTTTTACATACTTTTTCACATATGACTAATGTATTGAAATTCATGTTTTCACCATTATTCCTTGTTTCTTGCACGAGTGTTTGCTTATTGTACATTTGTTTTCCCACTTTGTACTTAATAATGTATCTTTTAATGTCTCAGACATGATTTTAATGTTCTCAAAAAATGTTTCCTGACTATGTTAATCATGGCGAAATGATTAAGCCAGGTCCAAAGACTATATGTATTGGCCCTTAGTCTGCTGAAATAAATAAAAGCATGTTAAGCATGGCAGCCAGGTATCTTTGTTTTCTTTAAACGTATGCTTTGAAATGGTGTCAGTCTATCCTATTTCGTCCATCTACACTGTCAAACACCTTTGTGGTGCCGCAGATGACTGCTTTGTAGCGTAATCTTTTGAATTTATACTCTGTCTTTAGGCTTCAGTGTTCTCTCTAATCCGGATCATACTGAGCTGCAGCTGTTTGCCAACTGTCTTCCAACATCATCCATCAGCTGAGAGTGCTTTGTAGTTAATTATAATCCGATGGTCATCACCTTCCTTAAGAAGACTAGGCATAATACAGAAGTCTTCGTTACAAAATTGTCGGTGCCAGTGTTGGCTTATGTCTCACTTCTATTTCCAAGGCTAAGAACTTCAGAGTATATTATGATAAATATATGGCCTTCAATAGTCAGGTTCAGAAGGAGGTTTGGTCATTATGCTCACTACAGCTATGAATACAACAAAACGTCTTGCTATGTGGTTATATATTTATGCTGTTTGACTATCCTTTCTGGCTTAGACTATGGTTACATCTTGGACTTCCTGACTCAACTACCAGACTGAAAAAGATACATAGATTAAGCTGACATAGGAGCTACAAACATATAACTAAGTTTCAATAGCCAGCCAGTTGCTGCTCTAGCAACCTGTAAAACAGAGTATCAAGTTTAAGACCATGCCCCCAGTACATCTCACTTTTTATAGGATGGGTCTATCCTTCTCTCAAACTGATTGAACCGGCATGTGCCGAAAGACTTCAAATCTTTATCGTTGTCCACCCCTCTAGGATTCTTAAGTGTGTGGATTTCCTGCATTTGGAGGTCACTGAAAACCTATCACCACCAGCCATTTTGATTTACCTGCCCTGGTGTGTCTGTGTGCAGATGTGCTGGTCGCAAGGTAGCTTTGAACGCCATCGCTGAAGTCTTTGGAGAAACCTGAAACAAGCTGACAGTGGGGACATAGGGAAAAATCTGTCGGAACCCAAAGAAGGGCTCGGTTCTTTAGGGTCTCTGGGATAATTGTGCACCGTAGGTAGAATCGGACTCAGGCTGTGGCGCCTGGGGGCAGAGGTGTTTTGTTCGGTGGGTTGCTTGCATTGGAAGCTCTCACTTTTTAGGTCGATCTGGAGATGGGGACAAAATAGGGCCAATCTCAATGATGGCCTCTCTAATGCCAACATCCCCCATCGGTAGGTCAGTTCTGGTGGTGTTGGTGCCCGGGCTTGACACTGAACAAGCCTTGGCTGATGCAAGGGGACCTGTACCCCAGGTATTGGTGCAGGGTGGCTCCTGGAATCTCCAAACTTGTCAGGGAGACAGATCCGACCTGGAGTATGGTGACCTCTTCCTGGGTGGCTGTTGCATTGGAGGACCTGGTGGTCAGCAGTTTGGTGTACCGGATGTTGCGGTCTGTGCCCTCAGGGAAGCGGCTCCTCTACTTCAAGGGAGATGCTGGCTGGTTGGTTAAGTGCTGGCAGCCCACCTATGCTTTGGGAGGATGCACAGCTGCAGGACTAGTCGGTTCTTTGCAACTGTCAGGACAGGAGCAGGCAGGCAGGGTTTGACATCAAGTCTTCAGCTAGTCCACAATTCTTTTGTTCTTTGGCTTTTCTTTGTCCTCCTTCTTTAGTCAGATGCGAGTTCCTGGTGTCAGGGGACCACCTAAATACTGAATTATGGGGCATTAAGTGGAGTGAAGGGTTGTAGCCAATGGCCTACTTACCCTTGGGGTTACTAGACCCCCATATATGACCAATTCCTGTGAGAGTGGGCATAACTCTGTCCCATAGTTCCTAATTCCAACAAAAACAAGATGGTGGAACCCTTCTTTCGTGGAACTTCTCATTCAGCCCAACTTAGGGGGGTTGACTGGCCTGGTAGTGCAACTAACCTACCAGCAAAGCTAATTTTCCACTTGTCCTGGTGCCAAATGGGCCTCAGGGTGGCATCTCCCAGGTCTCGGGGTAGCCGGGGTCACATATCAAAGGCGGCAGGCGATTTGAAGCCATCCTACTGGAGGAGATGTAAACACCTTCCTCCATAGCAGGCATTGTTTATGTCCTCAGAGAGCGTTGGCTCTCACCTGCAGGAGGACAGAAACGTGTCCGTGGTGCCAGGCGGCTGGTCAACACCAGTCAGCCAGGTCACTAGATAGTGTTAGGGTTTTCAAAGGGCAGCTCTAAGGTGCCCTCTGAGTGCATGTCATAATACATCCTGTACTGGCAACAGTACAGATTTTTCAAGACAAGGTGTTTGATACCAATACCATTGGTTTCAATAAAGCCATCATGTAGCTGTGGAATTCGTAAAGATTAATGTCTAGTACATATATTTAAGATGGCTTCCCTCTTCACTTGTACCATCTAGTAATTGGACCAGATTGAAAAAGGTACATATCTACTTATGCAGATATGCCCTCACATGTAATATAATGCACCCTGCATTAGGGCTACAAGGCCTACTGTAGAGGTGACTTACATATCATACATGCAGTGAATGTGCCAGGCCATGTTTTCACTAATGGTTTGCACCATGACACGCAGTCTGCAATGACAGGCTGCATGCAATTTGTATGTGGGTCTCTTAGGGTGGCATAATACATGCTGTAGCCCTTAGGGGCCCTCTTTGGTACCCATGCCCTAGGTACTAGTGGTACCACTTACTAGGGACGTACAGGGGTGCCAAATTGTGTACACATTGTGTTACGATTAGACCATTTTACCTTGTTTTAGGAAATCAGCACTGGCACTGGGGCCTGGTTAGCAGGGACCCATAGCGCATCAGTTGAAAAACATCAGTACCAGTGCTAAAAAGTGGGGGTGACCGTGACAAAAAGGGAATTTTCCTATAATTCCCCACCAACTAGCTTGTGACAGGCATAAATGTGTCCCCTCTAGACACCTACTTCAAAACACTTCCTAGACCTGCAGAAGATAAAAAGACCTACTGTCTGAAACCTCAGAGGTGCCTTGGAGGATTAGACCTGCTCCCTTTTGTACTCGGGACAAAAGTGGACTCAAAGTGTCATAATTCTGACCTCCTGTTTAAGCTACAGGGATGCATAAGCTACAAGAAGCCTTTTCCTGAAGTAGCCAGCTGACCAGTGGCAACTGGAGCTAGACTGGACCCTGCTATTTACCGCTGTCTGACACGCTGTGAGTCTCTAAGTTCCTTCCCCTGGCTCCTGGGGCTTCAGAAGTGTACTCCTGTGGTGAATTGGGGTTTAAAAGACTAAGTGACAAGGTAAAATCGTTGACACGGTTGAACCTGGTTGGTGTATTCGACTTGCACACCATCGTGGTATGACTCAAATTGTGCCTTTGTTCCAGTTTACTGCAACCACTAACTATCATTGTGGGGTGTCGGAGTACAGTCTCACTCCATATTTAAAATAATCAATATATAAAGTCTGGTCCTTTTAGGGGATCATAAAATACAGACTGTTCACAGTATTTACCCCCTTTAACAGCAAGACTTATATTTTACGTCTTGCACAGGAATGAGGCAAGCTTGTTCAAAAGACATGGTAAATGAGACTTCCTAATTTACATTCTTTTAAGATAACTTATGCGTGATTGTTGAATTCAATTTAATATCTCGCTCTGATCATATACAATCCCCAGCTGTACAAGTTTATTTCCTTGCTCATAAGTGAGGAAAACCACACTTTCTCCTAGGCAACTGTCTTATCATAGGGAGAAACATTGGATCATTATACTAGTATGGTGGAATCTGGACTCTAATGTACTCTGGTATGGGAGAGAATGCTGCCCAGTGCCGCACTGAAAACATCAGGTTTATGGTGATTGGTTTACAGCTGTGAAATATATTTCTGGTGGCCTTTGGCATACAAAAATAACTGTGCTGCTGCTGCCCTGTCTCAATCAGTCATGTTGGAGTACTTTATTTTCTTCGTTATCTCACAATTATTTTGGTTCAAACAAGTGTTTGCCATGGGAAGCGCCGCTTACAGCGGATATATCGCATCGCGCTGACATTGCATCGCGGATGTTACATCGTGCACGACATCACATCGCATGTCAACAGGACGCATGCAAGTGCATCGCAGTTCCTTATACATCGTTAACCATTACATCGTGCATCGGGAACCATTACATCGTGCATCGGGAATCACGGGCATTTGTTTATTTAAGAGACTTTTGCATTTTGAATTATTGAATAATTGAAGCAGACCAGGGAACCATTACATCGTGCATCGGGAATTACGGGCATTTGTTTATTTAAGAGACTTTTGCGAGGGAATTACGGGCATGTACGGGCATCGGGCATTTGTTTATTTAAGAGACTTTTGCATTTTGAATTATTGAATAATTGAAGCAGACCAGAGACGAAATATGAAATATCGGCATCTTTATTTAAGAGACTTTTGCGCGAGCAGAATATGATTTTCTTTATTTGAAACATTTCTTTATAGATTCGCATTTTGATAATTGAAGCAGACCAGAGACGAATAATTGAAGCAGACCAGAGACGAAATATGAAATATCGGCATATCTGATTATTGAAAAGGCACAGTGTCACGCAGCGAGGATTTATTAATTATTGAAAAGGCACAGTGTCACGCAGCAAGGATTTATTAATTATTGAAAAGGCACAGTGTCACGCAGCAAGGATTTATTAATTATTGAAAAGGCACAGTGTCACGCAGCAAGGATTTATTCACAATGCCGAACAGAAAATTCAAGGGATTTAAATAATAGGAGAAAAAAGGAATAATGGCACGAGAATACAGAAAAACAAAAGCAAACAACTGAATACGGGGTATATGAATCATGCAAATCTCGATGAACACATCATAAACTAATATCACCACATGGTGTCAGGCTTACACAACTGCCTTTCTGAACTGCCTCTGCTCGCGCGCTGGACAAGGGCAGCGTTAGCGTGATACAATAATCATAGAATAGAAACGGTAACTGCTGCAGTGACCTACGAAGGATGCCAGGAGCCCTGCGGTACAAGGAAGCAAAACTGGACCTCGGTACAGAGAACCTGCACTTCTTTAATATGAAACGGAAAGTACCGGCTACAAAACATTTAATGGGAGAATACCAGCACTTCTTAGCACTGCTACTATAAATTTGCAACAGAAATTTCGCGGATTACATTAAAATGCTAGGCTAAAATGGCACTATTAAAGGTGGATGGATGCATGGATGGGTGCTGGGAGATGGATGGATGGGTGTACGGGTGTATGGGTGTATGGGTGTATGGATGCATGGGCGGGTGCTGGGGGATGGATGGATGGATGTATTAGTGTATGGATGCATGGGCGGGTGCTGGGGGATAGATGTATGGGTGTATGGGTGGATGGATGCATGGATGGGTGCTGGGGGATGGATGGATGGGTGGATGGGTGGATGGGTGGATGGATGCATGGATGGGTGCTGGGGGATGGATGGATGGGTCTATGGGTGGATGGATGCATGGATTCATGGATGGGTGCTGGGGGATGGATGGATGGATGGATGTATGGGTGGATGGATGCATGGGTGGGTGCTGGGGGATGGATGGATGGATGGATGAGTGTATGGGTGTTCTTCAAATGTTTCTACTATCTAGTGTCACTTTTGATCCCACTTAGCCAATGTCATGTCTCACCTATGGGCCTCTCTCCACCTGCATCCCCAGCTCACCTCTATCCCAACGGCCCCACCATACCTCTGCCCCTCTTACCTTACTGTCTCATCTCACCTCTGGCCCCTATCCCCACTATGCCCCTTGTCATCTGTCCCCCACCCCCTGCTGTCCTACCTCACGTCTGGCCATCTTTCCTCTGTAGCTGCTTTGCACCACCATCCCAATTGCCCTATCTCCGACTCCATTCCTCCCCTCAGCATTTTCTCTCCTCTCCCCCCCCTCCTCAGTTACCACATGTCACATAGAGACACCCTCTCCCTTAGAGATGTGCATTGCAAGCTGCCCACTTTTCCTGACTCTCCTACGGCTGCCTTCCACCACTGTCCCCCTCGCCTCGAGTCCCACTCCCCCACTCTCTTGCTCCTGTGACCCACCTCACCCCAATCCTATCCCACCTCCTGGCACAGCCACCTGGCCAACTCCCTTTCCTTCTATCTGACCACCTTACCTCCCCTCCTCATGACAGTCAGTTCTCTTGCATGTTTTTGTATACCTAAGTGAGGCTTCCCGCCAAACTGTGACCGCTATTTTGTATGACTCATAGTGTCTAGCAATTGTTTTTACTTTTTTATCTAGATGTCATGTATCCTATGTGGACTTGTTCTTTTATTATTCCGTTGTCTGTGCTTATACACACTGTACCTGTATGGAAACACCTTGTAAAGCGCTCTGATACTCCTGGGTCCAGCCAGCGCTATATAAAACCTCTTAAATAAATAAATAAAATAAAATAAACAGCCCTCCTGAAGATTAGTGGCACCTCTGACCCCTTCCTCACAGAGTGTGTCTCCTCGGACTCCTCTTACACGGTAGTTCACCTCACCTCCCGCCCACTATTCCCACTGCCCCATCTCACCTCACGCCCAGTACTCCCACTGCCCCATCTCACCTTGTGATCTGGCTGCCTTCCCTTCAGTCCAGGTTATCCTCTGTCCCTCCTCACTGGCCTGTCTCACCTCTCGCCCTCACAACCTCCTGTAGTCCACCTCCACCCGCTGTCCAATCTCAACTATAGCCTTCTGACCACCCCTCCTCGGCTGTCTCCTCTCACTGCTGACCCCACCCACATCTCTGTCTGTCTGCCCACTGTTCCCTGTCTCCTCAGGCACTCATCTCTCTCGCCTGTCCTGTCCTGCCCCCAGCCCTGTCTGCCCTCTTGCCCCTCTCTTCCCACCGTCCCATCTCACCTCTGACCACCCCTCCTCGGCTGTCTCCTCTCACTTCTGACCCCACCCACATCTTCTTGTCCCACCTCTTGTTCCCTCTTCCCTCATAACCATGTGTCTCTTCTGTTCATCCCCCTGTAGACCCCTCTTACATCTGAACCCACCTTTCACTGTCTGTCACACCTCTGCCCCCGGCCCCTGTGCACCATCTCACACTGCTGCCCTATCGGATTACCTCTACCCGTCCTCTCTCTCCCATGTCATCTCTGGTGCCCTGCCCCGGCCGTTGTCCACCCTCAACCCACTGGTCGCTCTCCGCGTGCTGTCACTATTCATCTCTGGCCTCCCTCGCTCTTGTCGCCTGGGCCTCTCTTCCCCTATAGAGCAGTTTCATGGCTGCGTCACTTCCCTCAGCCCCTGGCCTGATTTTGCCCCCTCCGCTCACCTCTGTCTCCATGTCCCTGCGGCCTCTCACACCTGCACAAAGGTGTAAGATTTACTACATTTCTGGCGCGGACAGAAGGCCTTGTGGAGAGCCGAGCCAGGGCCGGACTTGGCTCGAAGAGCCAAAGTTCGAGCCGAGACATCAAAAGATGTAAATCAGGCAACAAATGTCATGAAACATATGACAGACTCTTTACATTTGAAAAAAAGAATGGTTTTCAAAATTTCTCTGTCAAGTACGGGAAACACCCATAGCATAACACTGAAATAGCTGGACTGCCTCTCAGAGCGCCTTAATCATTAGCGAGTTCAGACCCAATGCAAGCAAGGTAAATCCTTCATTGCACGCTGTGCTTACTTCATTACCCTGAGGGGTGATCTGCTTTCTCAGAAGAGTAGCTTTAAAGCAGACTAACTTGAGCAGGTGAGCAGAATAAGAATACACAAGAGGCTCAAGGCGCTATACCAGTCTTTATTGTTAAAGGAGGCAGCATTGGAAACTGGACTTTTGTTCGCTGCTGTGAATTCATGCCACAGAATAGAGGATTTCCACAACGGTCTAACTCGGAGAAGGGAGAAGGGTCAAGCTGTTGCCGCCGGGAAACACCCATTACATTGATGTAAATGTCGCGCGATGTAAAGTCGGCGATGTGGAATGCTGGGCAATTACATAGCCGCATTTGCGTTGCAACAACGTTCGATGAAAAAAATGCCGCTGTGATCGCCGATGCGGTGTAAGTGCCGCGATGTAAACGCCCGCGAAATAATTGTCGGCGATGGATCGTCATACAACCGTTTGCCATGGAAAGAAAGGGTCAGCAGGTGCCTTTGTAGACAAATATAGGAAAACAATAAAATATTTGCAATGAGCTAACAGGATCTGTTGCTTCTCACACAATTCTAATACTTGTATAGGCTTTTCCCTCTCATCGGCTGACCATCTGGGATATGTCATAAATATCATCCGACTTTTGAAACTTACATCTGTCATACCTGATAACTAGAACTTGTAAGTGATGTGGCATGGAATGATCGGATATGAAGAAGGGAATTGCAGTGAGGAGTTGGAGAACTTGATATAGTGTGTGATTAGGCATTTAAGTGTCTGTCTGTAGTAGACCTGGAGGTTGGCAGCTTGGTCACTGAGGTTGGTCGTGAAGGGTGATGCCAAATGTAGGAGGCAGCATTAATTGACTGTGAAGTGGCAGCACAGTCACAGAGGAGTAGTGCCATGCTTTGCCATTGTCATGCAGTGAGTGAACTGTTCGAGTTAGGATAGTGAGTTTCAGTGGTAGAGTGGTGCTCTGGTGGGAGAAGATCACATAGAGGTAGGCGTGGAGCAGAGGTCATTAGGTGGTGGTGAGGCAGTATTGAAGTGAGGCTAGAGAATAGTGCAAAACTGAGAGGTGATGAGTTGCTGGATAAGGGTAGCAGAGGAAGGTGTAGTGTTGTGATGTGAGGTACAAGTACAGTGTTGTGGGGATTAAGGTTTGGAGGCAGTGGTAGTGCAAAGCTGAGATTGGTAGCATGGTCGTGGTGTTGGACAGACAACACAGTAATTCAAAGGGTGTTTCTGGTAATTCTGGGGTATAGTCTGGTGGCAACATTGGTAGTAAGAGGAGGTAGGTAGGTAGGTAGGTAGTCAAGCAGGGGTGGAGGTTGATGTGCCGTAACACTGGGGTTCAGCATGTGGTAAGAGCTTATAGTGTAGTAGTGGTTATGATGCAATGCTGCAGAGCTGGGGTGGTGTGCTGGTGATGGTAGTGTAATGGTGTGAAAGGGCACTGTAGAGGTGTGTTAGCATTGTGCTGGTGTCATAATGCAACAGTCTGATAACAAATGGTTGTAGTTTGATGCTGACCAGTGTTTTTGTGGTATCTTTGGATGAAAGTGGTTGTGAAGGGGAGGTAAAGATGCAACATGTGTGAATGGTACAGTAGAAGTAAGAGTATCCGCATCTGTTCAGTGGTTGAGGGAGGATGAAGGGCCTGAGAGACTGACCTAGAGTGAGGGAAACTAGTAAAAAGGACCCGCTGGGGGGAGGAACCTGCAGGATTCATTTGTCTAGACTACTTTCAATAGTTGTGAAAAACTGAGCCAATACAGACCAGGAATGGGGGAACTAGTGACTAACCATCAAGGTTCCTGTTACAACAATCCATGTCAAATGGGAATTTACAAACACGGTCACGATTCACAAATGTAACTGCATAGACAAGTAAAATGCAGGTGCAAATAAAGGCACGTACAGTGACAAAGACCTCATTGCTGGTTTAGAGAATCCAGGTGATTAATCGAAAATGGGAATACAAAATTCTGCCAGTGAAGTGGAATCAGTGAGGATATATTTACGTTAACAAAGATTTGTATAGTGTTGTGTTGCTATTAGTATGGACAAGTGTATTCGAATGGATGCATGACTTAAGTAAGCATTCAGCAAAAGTAGCAAATGTCAAAGTATATTTGGAATACATAGTGAGAAAGGTGGCAGGTTTTGCCACCAGAAAAAATAAAGTTTCCAATTTGCACAACAGTCTAACTGACTTTCATGCCTCCATTATGGCGCACATGCATCAGCGAGGGCGATTCAGATATGAAAGTTCTAGATAATTCAACTGCCAAACTGTTGGGTGACTTGGGGTCTGCATGACCGACTTTTGCCTTGTTAGTGGATGAGGTACAGACAGCCAATTTAATAAATGATGCAGCTGACTAGCACAGAATAGGTACAAATTAAAGCTTTCCTGCTTATGATGGAGCTAGAAGTACTAATGTCATGCATGCTAGATTGCACTTGATGGCAACTTGTGGTCAATTTGGGGAAAAATGTACACTCAAGTCATTGATCAACTTATCGACTGATCCTACGGTACTGTAGGACTTTTTGTTTTCATCTGTTGTGAGCAAATCTATTGCAGGTGTTGACGCATTAGTGCAAATTTATCGAACGCTCTTCGTTCTTGTAGTGGTACTGCCTGAATCACCTCCTTCTGCAAGTGTGATTATACCTCGCCTAACAGGAGAGGCATGCAATATTGCCTAACAGCAGACTACAGCCTTGTTTGTCTTTGCGGATTAATTTAATACAGTAACCTTAGCAAACCACCTGCAGAACCACCTGACATGAGATAATGTCTTGCTAGTGATGTAAAGATTAATTTGGGGAGGGCAGTGAATGGTTTAACACTTGTTTAAGGAGGGAAAGCCCCTGCATTCTGAACTGTAGCCAGGTACTGCTTTAAAACATTAATGGCTGTTGCCCAGAAGCAGTTTGTATGGCTTGCAAATATGACACTTTTTTTATACTGCTACATGCATAGGGGACCTGTACGGAGAAGTACATCTTTGCTATAGGGCAGCTATGGAGTTGGCCAGTTCTGTGCATTTTTAAGGTGCTCAAGTGTTTTGTCTATGTTTGAACCAAAAGGTTGATACTCATTTAACAGTATAATAATCGTGTGCCGCTGAATCTCTGATCTGTACTCTGACATGGTCAATAAATAGCAAAATCACAGTGCTGAACCAGTAGTTAGATGTCTGACAGAGGTGGCAGCTGCATCCAACAAAACCTTTAAGTAGGTGTTTGAAATTATTTTTCCATCCTGAATTACGCCCATTATTTATCTCTAACCCCTCCCCTTAGGGTCAAGCCGACCTAGTGCTCTTCCTCCACAGCTTCATCTGTGCACCTCAACCTCACCTTTCCAGTGTTCCATGGAATCTCTTGAGTTCAAAATCCCAATAGCCATCTTCTGCACATAATCCTTTGCTCTTATTCGCCACCCCTTTACCCCTGCACAGTTTGATTGATGGCTGCCTTCCTCTTGAAGTGTTCTCACCGTACTGATCCCAGCTCCTGTGTATATGACCAGATGTTTCGCATTTCGAACCACTTCAGCTAGCTCACAGACCTTCTTCCGAAGTTCATTTGGTTCATCACAAACCTGCAAAATAAACCACAAGAGAAGTAATGTTCTGAGTCCCCATCCTCTGTGCCACTCCAGCATACATCACAGCACTTTGCTATTAAGTGTGCAAAATTCCAGTCGGAGGAAAAAGTGTTACACTGGAGATAATGATTCTTATTGAAAACAATTTCAAAGCATACGGGCTAGTTAATACTGTGAATATCTATGACTCAGTATCTAAGAC
Source organism: Lissotriton helveticus (assembly GCF_964261635.1). Lineage (NCBI taxonomy): Eukaryota > Metazoa > Chordata > Amphibia > Caudata > Salamandridae > Lissotriton > Lissotriton helveticus. The sequence goes on along the minus strand of NC_136068.1, from coordinate 1,035,644,520 downwards.
TGTCCTACATTAAGAAGTGCTAGTAAATGCCAGGATCAATGGCTTTTGTCAAGCCAAAAAGGTCTAGGGCAAGAAAACGAGTGCCACTACTTTCCAAACAGCATCAAACAAAGAAAAGAACAAACATTGGCATAGCCAATAGGTCTCGCCTTTGGGACTTTATAAGTATTTAGCCATGCAGCACATTAGCCTAGGTGCTGAAACACCTCCTGTTACTTCACGTGCCACTGGTAAACGGTCACACACACCCAAGGATGGGCTACCTTCCGTGCTAATTAATGAAAATATGATAAAGTCTCCTCAAATTTCAAAAACGTGTATTTATTTTACATAGAAGCTTCGACACCAATAGGCACAGCACCCTAGAGCAACCGTAAATCGGATAATTAAGGTCAAGTAAAGAAGTGAGAACCAGCCTGGGTCTCAAAGGATCAGGCACTCAACACTAAGAGTAGCAATTGGCAGGAAAATCCAGTAGTACCTTCAACATCACCTCAGAAGCGCCAAGCCAGCTTAAAGGTCACCAGCAGAATACAGATACCCCCAGTTGCTCAACAACTCAATCAGAGAGTACCCATGCAACACCAACAACCCCATCCTTGGTGGAGAACCCACCACTTTAAACATGCGTTCGAAAATAAGATGAGTATCTCTTGGGGGCATGGATGGATGGGAGACAAGAGGAACGTGTTGACTATAAATAATTGCATTCGGAGAACAAACAGTCCTGAACAGCAGCAGTACTGTGGGTCACCGTGAAAGAGAAATGCCGGTCATGTGGCTCTTCCGGGAAGCGGGCTGGCAGGATCCCCTGAGCACCACCGCAGGGCACCTGTGACTAAAACTCCAATCCCTTGTTTATCAGCCCTGTCGGATCGCAATCTGACAGCCAGGATGCGCAACTAGCAAAAACACACAAAGAAAAAAAAAGAAGAAGATTACAAGGACCTTACAACGTGTTTTACTTTCAACGAAAACACGAGGATTCGGGCTGCAGTGCCTACTCGAATGAATTAATAAATAGATGGCACATAAACGGCAAACCTCATAGAAAGTGACTTTCCCCCCAAAAGAAATGTATTTCACAACGTTAAACGAGTAAGCGGACGGGCGCTTGAGTCCACGCTCACTGGTATAGCCACTCACACGGGTTGCATAATCAAATAAAGTTACTACGGCCGAAGGCCAGACAGCGGAGGTAAATGTTTTGTCCACGGGCACTAAGAGTCCAATGGTTCAAACAGAAAACTGGAGTGCAGTACCAAGCAGAGTGCCTACTTGCATTTGAGAAGTGCTGGAAAACAGCGGAGCGCGTAGGAGTCAGATAAACATAGGCACAGCTACCGAGAATGAATGTATAAAAACTCCGTCATGGTTTTGCACTCACAGCAAACAAGCCAGAGATAAGAATGTACACAGGCTGAGAAAAACGAGCAGCTCAATAGGAGTGGTGGGGACGGGCACAGTTTGCGGTCGCCGTTGTAAAAGGCAGGGAGAGGGTGAGACAAACGAGCAGCTCAATAGTAGTGGTGGGGCGGGCACAGTGGTGCGGGCGCCGTTGTAAAAGGCAGGGAGAGGGTGAGACTGAGAAAGGGAAAGATAGGGATCAAAGGAGAACAAGCGCGCGTGCCGCGCTAAAAGTAAAAAACACAAAAGTGACAAAAGTGAAAGTGATCGCGATCAAGCGCGGCGAGCGATGCGCTTAATGAGCATGACGAGGAAAGCCATATGGCGCCTCTGCTTGTAAGCGCGCGCCCGCGCACATGCACACAAGCTGTAGGCCAGCCATAGTAGCATTTTTTGATGCCCTTACTAAAAGCCTCGTCAGACCAGCGCATGTGGTGGGTGAGGCGAGACTTAAAAAAAGCAGAATGATGCGGCCACTGGGCAGTGTCATTTTGTAGGAGCGTGAATTGTGCTAGACACTGCCTTTGCTATTAATGATCATATTTTAGCTGGTTACTATGATGCTAAATGAGTTCAATAGAAAGATTTTTAATAACTATATTTTGCAACTGCTCATAAATGGTAATAAATACATATGAAGGATTTAGAATGATTAGTATGTGCTAGTCGGCCAATATAATTATTTTATATTATGGTATAAAAGATGAGATGAGATGAGCTGAGCTATTGTCCAGTGCTGTTGCCTCTCCTATTACATTACGTCAATATAATTCAAGTGGGCATGAATTCTAAATGAAACAGAGCACAGTCCCTTTAGATATAGATCTCAAAAGAACAGGTTGCGGCGATGAAGGCGTGCTGCCAAATCACTGGTGGTGCATGGAAAAACAGTGCCATCACTTCCGGTAGAATACAAAATGCCTCCTCAAACTCCATTATGGGAACGGAAGGCGGCACTCTAAGTCAGGGAAATTAAACCTGTTGATTCAGCCAGGTCACCCCAGGCACTAGGTGTTCTGGATTTATTGATCACTCTTGCAGATGGTCACATGCAGACCACCACATACAAAAAACAAACAGACAGCCTCTTACAGTAGGGCAGCTATCACCCTAAACATCTCAGGGATAACCTGCCATTCGGGCAATTCTTGCACCTACGCCGCGATTGCAGCTCCCCCAGAGACTATGAATCACAAGCTGCTTATTTGACAGCTAATCTAGAGACATAATGTTATCCACCCCATGTTGTCGCAAGACGGCCCGTAATAATAATAGGGTCTCACTTTTGAAACCACAACCGAAAGCCAAAGAGGAGACTATGACATGTGTGACTTCCTTCACACTGCAATCAAATCAAATAAAGAAAATCATTAAAAAACAATGGGGTATCCTGCAAAAAGGCTGTCAAGAATACCCTCACCCCAGGTTTGCTTTCAAACGTACCTATAACATAAAATATACTATTGTTTACAATAGACATAGAGCCACGGGCGAGCCCACTCAACAACCTTTATGGGGGTTGCCCCATGTGACCAGACATTTTCCCTGAGGCTCCTGTAGTATATGTGTCGTCACTGATCCCTCTAAAATGATACAACAACTGGATGACCAACTGGTGTGAACACTAAGATCCCACACTAATTGCAATTCTAAGAACTGAATTTTTATGACCACCGGTCCCTGTAGCAAATGTTACAAAGGTATCAACCACCCGCGTAGTCAAAACCAGAATTACGGAACACTGCAGTGGTATACGCTGCAAAAAGTCCTCAACCAAAAAGAGCACACACTACCTTGAGATGGGCTATTCCCCCAACCTACGTTGGATAGTGACCGCAACATAACCAAGGCCAATCTGTTCCACAAAGAACAGAGATGGATTTTTCGTTTGTCCACACGTGACAGGTCTTAATGATGACATACCATGGGGTGAGATATATATAACCGATACTCTACATATAAACATGTTGTCTTTTTCTCCCCCCTTTTGTTTTTGACATGGCCCCTTTCAGACCGATACGCTCTTTGAGACCCAATTTTCCATCTGTGGAGGTTCGTAACTTGGGAGTTCATTCCCCCATATGACCCATACCTGGACATGATGGTACTCTAACATAACTACCACTGCCTGCCCCACACATTGACCCACTTCAATGGTCATGGGATCACCGAGACTAGTGACCGATGCTTGTTAGCTCTTGCACAGTTTTGGGATTAATTACCTCAATACTGCACCACTGACTGACTAGAGCCTTTGTACGCTCCCATTGAGTATGCCTGCACATCTGATACCTCTTAAAATACTGTAGTGATCTTGTCCCTTGTCAATAATGATTTTGCTTAAAATTGTCACACCTTTTTTTGTTGCAATTCCTTTGTTTACATTGACGGCCATTCCGCTCACAAGATGGCACCAGTATCTTCACTCATCAAGAGATGGGAAGCGGTCTAGTGTCGCGGGTGCACTAGTGACGACGCACACAAATGTGTTTCTTACCGGGTCTGCTCAGCCTCATCTACACTCCAACGGAAGCGGAGCCCAGGGTAGGTCGCACGCTACACGTGGCGACATCCATCGTTTGTATACTCTGTATACTTGAGCCTCCTCTTCATCCTGGGCAAGCCTGGCATCTGACACCAACATTCAAGTACACGTTTTATCAGCATCTTCGCTCATTTATGTTTTTCTCCTCTAAGCGCGAACATCTCTTTCTAGAGTGACTAAGCTGCGGACTGTGGATTTGCATTCCACTTTGTAGATGGTAAGACCGTATGAGTGTCTGTAGTGTTGATGACACTAGCCTATATTATATCCCAAAACCGCACATGAGTAAGCTTACAGGATTTTTTGAAACACTGAGGGCTTCACCTCTAGATTAAATACGATTACGGACAAGAGATCTAATTCGTATGGCTTACCATTTGACATACTTACATAATTCTTTTCACTATATGTTCTATCACGAAGCATTACCCTCTGCATGTGGTTAGACATACACACTGCACTGAATGCGTAAATGTATACATCAACTATAAATTGTCGCTTGATATTTTTTACTTTGTTCTTTTCCCCTTCTGTTCCCTCCAGGTCGGTCCATATATCGATTGCCTTAAGGTTTACTATACACTGTTCAAAGCTGGGATAAGTTACAGCTCTAGGAAACATCTGTACTTTTGACCAACCTACCCTTGAGTAGTTCAGTTTGCACCTTTCACAGTGCTGACGAATTGCAGCGATCATCTTTGAATTACAAGATACCTGCACCTGATTTTAAAGCCTATGTGGACCATTATATCAACATTTGGCCTATATCTGCTTTTACTATAACCGAGGGATCCACACATTAAACTGCCCCTTTGGATTCCCTAGAGTTATTTTTATACTCACTATTCACCACTCTACTCACTTACAGCAGCTCACACTCCACATCAGTAGCTTAAAAAGAACTCTGGCAAAGCCCCCCTGCGGGGCCCGTTGGACATTGCAATGCCGCCCAACGAGGAGCTGCCCGGTGATGAAGCATGATACCCCTTGGGGTGTGTGAAGGCTCTTGCTCCTGACGGATTAGATCCCCTAAATTGATTAATCAGGTACTTCCGACCCGCTTCCTCTTGACCCTCCCTTTCCATAGGAACTGCATACCTTTGTGGGCCTGTGTGCTGGACCTTTATTTGGCCCTTCTCCCTCCCTTTCTATATTGAGTTACCAAATAAAAACATTCTCATGTGGCAATGGTTGAGTGTTTTCACTAACCTCTTCTTGTCTCCTCTTCAGATTTTGCTGCTTTTTGCTTCTCTGCTGAAGTTCCTTGACGAGATCAGCACACTCAGTAAGCAGCATAACCTCCTCAGGGTTTCGTGCACCTAGTGGCTTCTTTAGGATCTGGGAGACCTGCAGAATTATAAGAGGCAATGGGGTACGAGTTAGGACATTGTAAACTGAAATGAACATCTGACCGCACCAGGCGAAGAACATAAGACAACATGAAACAGAAAGACTAAAGTCATCAGTATATTAATGATGCTGGGTAAACACCTGTTTTGCAAAGAGCGGGGAAGTCTCAACAAACTCAAGCACTGACAAACTCAAAAATCTAGGATTATTTTTATAGTGCAAAGATTTGAGTTTACATGTGCGAGTGGGTAAGCAGCAAAGAACACATTGAAGAGAAAAGGGTTGAAGAAGAATCTACTCTCCATTAAGAGGAAAGCAGCATTCACCTTGGGAAATCCGCTAGGTGAAGAAAGCCAGCTGCCCTACATATACCATTTAACACCCATTTACACAGACCATTTGTGAGTGATATAATATATCACACGTATGTTTGTAGTCATACATGAAAAACAAATAAGAATAGAAGGAATGCTTGCAAATAGCCCAAACTACTGTCAATCACTCTAGATACCATTCCAACTAATCAATTTTCGCCCAATGTGTTACTCTATACAGAGGTGCACCGTCTGCAAATCAATACTGACCATGCTAATCATTGAATTTGTCCATACCATACTGCCCAGGCCTGTATCGGCCTCATTAGACCTTGTCAGTGAAGTACAGCTTGGACCCTGTGGCATAGGAATCAAGGGATAAACTTCTGGGCATATCATAGCTACTTTAGGGCGTTATATCACCACACAAAATACGATAAGGAATACTTGAACATAACCTAAACCACTGGAAATTGGTATGGATAGCATTCCAACTTATCATTTTTCACCGATTGTGCCACTCTAGACTGAAGCCTACTTATACAAATCAGTACTGAACCTACTCCTCATGGAACAGTCCATCCTGAAACGCCAAGGGAGGTGCCTTCTAGAAGAGAACACAAGCTAACCAAAGTCCGGTTTTAGGTTTTTTAGACCAGGTCAGTGATGTATAGCTTAGATTTTTTGGCTAGCTATGGACCCACACCTGGGCATACACTTGGCCACTTCACACTATACATCAGACACAAATGTTTGCAGCAGCCGGACCGCTCCTCAACCTACCAATGACATTTCAGATCACACCTGGCTTTTCTCCCTAAAAACTGTCTCCAGCAGTAAAACTGACACCCTTCAAAGCACTTTATGCACCCAGTCAAGCAATCCATGGGAACCACCTACTCTTCAATGAACTAAAACTACACTCCTATTTCCAAAGCAAATCCCTCCACTTAAAGCTGCCCCCCATAATGACTTGTCCTGCATTCATAAAAACTCAAAAGGAAGAACATCCTTCTCTGTACAGACAACCAAACTCCGGAATTGAATACTTCCCTAGAATTAGGAGCATAGACAATCACATCTAATTCAGAAAGCACCAAATTCTTGGCTCTTTAATTCCCAATGAATACAAGTCAGAAACTGTGATTCATAAAAAAAATATGGTGAGTGGTTATGCGAGTATGTATTCCTGCTCACACTCTCTGCAACACTTCCCAATCAAGCACTGCAATGTATGCCGCACCAGATTTGTAGTAGGTCTTTGAACCTCCGATTCTATGTCAGGACCGGAGGCTTCCGATTATGCTTTCTCATTTCTTTACTGAAAAACACAGCAGCCAATGAAAGTAATACTACAGTAGTAAAAAACAATACCCATGAGGCTTTGAACCACGCCTCCTGTATTACAGCCAATCACAGCTTTAACAAGCATACAAAGTAGAGAGACACTAATCTGGCCTCCTCTTTCTTTGCTGCTCCGCAGCCCAGATAAGTGCCTCTCTATCTTGTATGCTTACACTATATAATGTGTTGATTAATTCAATATATATTTGGAATATTGATGTTTCATGATTACTGACTTGTTTGATACTGTTTATAATTGCCTGTGACTGCCATGCATTCTTCGCGCTGGGCGCCTTAGGGCTTCTTCTCCCGAGCGCGCCCCCCCCTCACTGCGGTGCCCGCTTCATTTACCAAGGTCCTTGCTTCCCTGTAAGCGCGTGTTGCGCTGTAGGCCCCCCGCCGCTGGGAGCAGAGAGCACGTCAGGGCCTTTGCGGACGCCCAGCATGCGTCTCCAGGGCTTGCGCGCGTCATAACGCACGCGTAGCCCTCGAAACAGGGCCGATAAAGACGCCCTTATTAACTCCCAAATGCAGCGTTTTTGATCGGACAATCTCCAGGCTGATTGCTAACCTGATTAACCCCCGAGTTACACAGGGCATCAGAGCCTTAATTTTTGGTGCCCTTCTGCTGGCTGCAGATAGGGGTTTCTCCTACATTAGTCCTAGAGTGGGACTTTTTGTACTGTGAGTAGACTTTTCAGTGATTTGTATGGTATTTTATTGGCTCCTGCGCCAGGCACTGCTCCCAACCGACACCCTTTCCAGGGTTGATAATTGAGCTTCCCTCTGGGGACTGTTGATTAGAATCCTATTCTATTTGAAGGATGGCCGAGTTTGATTGCTATCAGGAGGAAGTTGGTGCATGCGGTGAGCAGAGTGACCAGGAATATTACGAAGAAGAGTCCATGGAGGACATTATTGACAAGAAGCTTGACGCTAAACTAGATAAGGCCTTATTGTCCGCCCTGTTACACTTGGCTAAGAAATTGGAAATTCTCGTCCCCGCTGGTCCCAAGGTCCCCCCCTACAGGTTCGGGTCAGACCCCTGCTCCCATGCCCCGTGAATCCCCAGAGTCCTACTGGCCACATGTGCACTCCTATGCTAAAATGTATAAGTCCAAAGAAGGCGCCAAAAACGCCGTCCCTTCCATCCCACCTCCTCAGTCCTCCCCTATACCGGTGGCAGACACCACTACTGACACGGATACGGACACAGATTCCTCCCAAACATCCAAACTACGCAAGTGCGCAAAGAAGTGTAAACATGCTTCCTCCCGGTTACCCTTCCTGTTCGACCCCATGGACATTGTCCACCCTAGATCCTCCGACTGGGTCCCTCCCCCGCGGTGGCAGAATACCTACAAACCCACCTGCGCAAGGGGTTTGATAAAGAAGTCAGGGCACGTCTGAAGTCCGAATGCCCCCGTCCAGACCCAGCCCACAAAGTGGCCCTTACTCCAGACATTGATACATCAATGACCACCTTTCTTAAGAAATATAAAAAGGACCCCAAGAAGGGGATTGACCGCGCGCTCAGAGCATGCCAAGACAAGGTCCTTGACCTTTCAGGCCCTAAGATCCTCGAATTGGCCCTCCAAGCTCAGGAGACAAGTGCTGCCATCCATCCTGAATTCCTGGCTGGTTGGGCTCAAAGAGTTATTTGCATGTTAAGGAATGCTAACTGCGCCCTTGCTTTAGAACGAAGGAAATCGGTCCTGCTTAGGATTGACCCATAACTAGTGGAGCTGTCCTCATCAGAACCGGGGCCTTTGGCGGAAGGCCAACTGTTCGGAGACAAATTTGTTAAAGATATCGCCAAATTTGTAAGCACGTTCGCCTCACTAGACAAATCTCAGGCATCCTTGAAAAGAGTTCTGCACCAGGTCTCTGATAGGGTCGAGCGTGGCAGGGGACGCTCGACCGGCCGCTACTCAAATACAAGTCCTCAGCGAGGATATGCCCCAAAGGCGTGGCAGAGGTTACACCCAAGAACCAGAGCAAGCGGACGTCTACCCGTCCAGATCGCGCGGCTACATAGGCCGTTTCAACCGGGGTGTCAACTGAGGTTACAAGAATTTCGACACTCAATCCTCTGGTAAGTCCTGTGTGTCCTGTCATTCCCCTAGGGGGCAGATTGCTGCACTTTGTGGTGAATTTGGCGAGCCTCACTTCAGATGTTTGGGTCCTTCAGACCATGCAGGGTTACCAGATAGAAATGTTGGAGTGTCCCCGTAAGGCATTTTCCCCCTCATCCTCTCCATTTTTCCCATCTAGAACTGAGTTTTATAGACTCAGAGCTGCAAGAGCTTTTGGCCAAACAGGCTATTGCCGTGGAAGCCTTCATTCCAGAAGGGTTTTGCAGCAACGTCTTTTTGGTTCAGAGGAAAGGCGGCAGGCAGCGCCTAGTACTAAATTTAAGAGATTTCAATCCCCATGTCGTGTATCGTCACTTCAAGATGGAGGGTATCCACCTCTGGCGAGATCTCCTGTTAGAGAAAGACTGGATGGTCCGGTTGGACTTGAAGGATGCATACCTTACTGTCCCTATTTGCCCCTCACATCAGCAGTTCTAGCAGTTTCAGTGGAAAGGGCAGTGGTACCGGTATCGCTCGCTCCCCTTTGGCCTCTCCTCAGCTCCTTGGGTGTTCACCAAGCTCCTCAAGCCAGTGGTCTCTCGTCTCCGGGAGATGGGGGTGCGTCTTATTGTGTATTTAGACAACATGCTAATTCTGGCACAGGATCGGGATCTCCTCCTCACTCATCTGGAGTGGACGATGTCCCTGTTACAGAATCTGGGGTTCGTCATCAATGCCAAGAAATCAGTGATGATACAGAGTCAACAGATGGAATTTCTGGGTTTCCTGATAGATTCAGTCTCTGCACAGCTCCTCCATCCAGCGAGCAAGATCAGGTCCATAAAGAGGGAGATCAGAACCACCTTGTCCAATGAAATGATTCCCTTGCGGTTTCTAGTGAGAATTGTGGGTCTCCTTGCATCCTCGATCCAAGCCATTTTCCCGGGACCCTTACACTACAGGGCCCTTCAGAGACTTAAAATCTTTTACATCCAAAAGAGGTTTCATTACGACCATCTCATTCCCCTATCTCCGGAAGCTCGAGAGGAGCTTCAGTGGTGGCTGGAGCACATGACAGCCTGGAATGGGCGAGCAATTTTCGGCGACGCCCCGGACGTGGTCGTCGAGTCCAACGCCAGTCAATGGGGTTGGGCGCTCGCTGTGGGGAATTTACCACAGGAGGACGGTGGTCAGCAGAAGAACTGAAATTACACATAAACTGCCTAGAGTTGTTGGCAGGGTCTTTTGCCATCAGGTCTATCTCACCCCCTGAAGAGCAATTGTTGCATCCTGCTTCGAATGTACAATGTCTCAGCGGTGAGATACATCAATCGACTAGGGGGGACGAGGTCCCGTATGCTAGTCCACATTGTGAAGGAGTTTTGGCATTTTTGCCTGGATCGCAAGATCTCTGTAGTAGCAGAGTATCTCCCGGGGAAGTTCAATCAGATAGCGGATTTGAACTACCGGTTCCTTCAGGACTAAAGCGATTGGAGGCTTCACCCCTCGTTGTTTGCCCAGATCATGGTTATGCGAGGCCCATGCCAGATAGACCTGTTTGCCTCTCGCCTCAATGCCCATCTTCCCCCGTTCTTCAGTTGGAGACCGGACCCGATGGCGATGGGAACCGACGCGTTCCTGCACCATTGGGGGCAACAGAGGAATTATGCTTTTCCCCTGTTTGAACTGATCCCGAGGGTGGCGGCCTTTGTCCGTCGTCAGGGGGCTTCACTAGTGTTGGTGACCCCATTTTGGTCGACTCAGTCGTGGTTTCCCACACTGTTGGAGTTATATGTGGATCTTCCATTCCGGCTTCCTACATTCCTGACTCTTCTCCAGGACCCAGTGGGGACGAGCCACCCGCTGGTCCTGCAGAATCAGTTAACACTGATGGTGTGGACGCTCTCAGGAGACATGAGAGCATGGCAGGACTTTCACAGGCAGCTGCCAGCTTTATGCAGCAGGCGTGGGCTCCTTCCACCCGAAAACGATATTCTGCTTCATGGAAAAGATGGGTGGGTTGGTGCCTTCAAAAACAGGTGGATCCCGTGGGATCAAATATAACTGAGATTTTGAATTTCTTGTCAGAATGTGCAGAATCAGGCCTTGCTTACAGGTCGGTAAATAATTTCAGGTCTGCTATTTCTGCTGGACATGACCAAGTTGATGGTAAGCCTGTGGGGATGCATTCCCTGGTTTGTAAGTTACTTAAGGGTGTCCGTGTGGCTAATACCCCTCGGCCCAGGTATTCCACTTTAAGGGATGTTTCCAAAGTTCTCTCCCTTTTGGAATCCTGACCCGATAATGGTGATCTCTCTTTAAAACAGCTTTCTGCCAAGCTTACAATGTTGCTATGTCTCATATCATGTCGAAGAGTATCGGATGTTAGAGCCTTAGACCTGGCTGGTAGGATGTTTTCTCCACAGGGTGTCTCTTTTATAATCACAAGACTGACTAAGACCATGTCTCGTTCAGTGGAGTATCCTGCTTTTCCACATAACAAATTATGCGTATTACAGTGTTTGAAATGTTATGAGGAGCGTACTATTGCACACAGATCTGATTTGTTGGGTCAATTATTAATTTCTGATCAGAAACCATTCAAACCAGTCGCTGCTGCTACCGTAGCTAGGTGGGTTCGATGGGTAATGTCAGAGGCTGGCTTTGACATTTCTGTTTATGGTGCTCATTCAGCTAGAGGAGCTATGGCCTCTAAAGCATACTTGTTAGGATCCCGTTTGGAAGACATTTTCAAAGCAGCTGATTGGTCCTCTGATTCAATGTTTAAAGTGTTTTATTATAAATCTATTCCTCATGTTTCTGATGCTGTGATTGATGAGCTTTGAACCAGCATAATCAGAAGCCTCCGGTCCTGCCATAGAATACAACATTTTCTAGCTATCGCAACTAGAATTTTAGATTCTATTAAGGACACGTAGGCGAGGATTATCCCACCCGATGGGACAGTTATGCAACTGTATGTTGTTTGATGTTGTATACGATTTTAAACAACGTTTTACCCTCCCAATGAGAAATGAAATTGTGGGTTCCCTTTCTCAACCTTGATTTCTGTTCTAGGAAATGATTCTAACAAGAGTTGAATGGATTCTCTGGACGGAGCCTTTCCTTTGACGGTTGCGGTGATATCTGTGAGGGAATGTGAAAATGCGCGGTTAGCGTGTTACCAAGCGTTAGACGCAAAAGTGTTTGCAGGGGGCCGACAGCCCTACCGCTATTGTAAACTAACCTGGTAAGTTGAGGATACACCTTCAGAATGGAATCGTCTGTGGCGGAAGAACCGGCGAACGTCGGTGGTGTTTGCTATGTGGAGGAACCTCCGATCACGTGACCATAGACGTGGTAAAAAGACTATGGGGTGTTTCCGGACAGTGTAACTGACGGAAAAATATTAAAAAAGAAATACAAGGCTGGAAAAGGAGTATTGTGTGAAAATTAAGGGTGATAAAGAAGTTAGACTAATAATGAAAAACGAAAAACAAATAAAAATATTAAAATAAAATGAACAAGATGCTGGTGAGATTCGAACCTGCATGGGGTCGTGATGATGATGGCGATGCTCTATGGGTAGAGCTAAAGTAAACACGAGTTAGAATGTGGCACCTTTCAAGCACCCATAAGCCATAAAACATTAGACTTATTTGAGAACTTAGTCAAACAAGACCTAAGCAAGTAAGCTAGGAACATTGGTGAACTCTTGCAAAACAGGACTCCTGAAACCATCACATACACTGGAACCAAACCTTGCCTGAATTGCGGCAACTGTAACAGCATAATACGAGGAAACACAATCAATCACCCCATGAAAGGCCATTCAATAAAACTGAAGGTAAATGCAACGTGCGATACCAGTAACTTGATCTACGGCATTCTCTTTTCCCTTCCACCAACTGGCAATAATGATCCTTCTACCTTGAGAACAGGACTTACAAAAATCGCTGGATGGATGAAAAATAATTTTTTAAAACTGAACGGTGAAAAAACCGAACTTATAATCCTAGGAAAAAATAAAGAACTCTGGGGACCCCAACATTGGCCCCCAGAAATGGGCTCTCCTCCTATTCCAACTAATCAGGCCCGAAACCTTGGCTTTGTGGTTGATGACACACTCAGTATGCACCAGCAGGCTATTAAAACATCAGCCACCTGTTTCGTCATCTTGAGGTGGCTAAAGAAAATCTGCTGGATGCTACCAGATCATACTAAAAGAATTGTCATTAACGCCCTAATTACATCCAGATTCGACTACGCCAATGTACTTTACTTAGGATCCAACAAAGCCACAGTCCGCAAACTACAAACTGTGCAGAATGCTGCTGCAAGACTGCTAGGTAAAATTCCCATCCAAGCACCCACTACCAAACTCATACGTGAATTGCACTGGTTAAAAATTGAGAACAGAATCAAATTCAAATCACTATGCTTTATGCATAAAATCTCAGCAAATAAAGCTCCTAAATATCTACGAAGTCTGGTACAACGTTACCATCCATCCAGGATGCTGAGATCTACTACAGCGAACAAATTTGCTGTGCCCAAAATAAGACTATCACGCATGGGAGGTAGATCCTTTGCTTACCTTGGTCCCTCCCTGTGGAACTCCATGCCACAAGCTTTGCGCTCAGAGGTTAATTATTTCAGGTTCAGAAAAGCCATAAAAACCTGGCTGTTCAACATCTAAGTCCGCTGACCAACTCCCTTTCACTGAATCACAAGCGCCGGGAAACCCTTTGTTGGGTAGCTGTTTGCGCTATACAAACTAAACAAATAATAATAATAAAAATAAAATAATAAAGATGCCCATGTGGCAAAATGTACATTGGGAAAACAGAACGACGAATAAAAGTGCGACTAACCGAACACAAGTCGAATATAAGATTGAAAAACACCAAGTCAGCATTATCAGCGCACTTCATAGAAGCAAACCACAATGTTTCTCAAATTAAGTTCATTGTACTGGAGACAGCCCAAAAAACAGAAGGGAGAGATAACACCAAACACCTCCTGAAAAGAGAGAACTTTTGGATTTATAGATTGTCTACCCAGAAACCGGCAGGTTTAAATGACAGAATTGAACTGGCATGTTACTTGTAAATATTAACTTTATGACTGTACTGTGTTCAGAATGTGCGAGATTCACCCACCATTAGACACTATTTTACACACATTCTAACTCGTGTTTACTTTAGCTCTACCCATAGAGCATCGCCATCATCATCACGACCCCATGCAGGTTCGAATCTCACCAGCATCTTGTTCATTTTATTTTAATATTTTTATTCGTTTTTCGTTTTTCATTATTAGTCTAACTTCTTTATCACCCTTAATTTTCACACAATACTCCTTTTCCAGGCTTGTATTTCTTTTTTAATATTTTTCCGTCAATTACACTGTCCGGAAACACCCCATAGTCTTTTTACCACGTCTATGGTCACGTGATCGGAGGTTCCTCCACATAGCAAACACCACCGACGTTCGCCGGTTCTTCCGCCACAGACGATTCCATTCTGAAGGTGTATCCTCAACTTACCAGGTTAGTTTACAATAGCGGTAGGGCTGTCGGCCCCCTGCAAACACTTTTGCGTCTAACGCTTGGTAACACGCTAACCGCGCATTTTCACATTCCCTCACAGATATCACCGCAACCGTCAAAGGAAAGGCTTGTAAGTGAACTGCTGTTTTTTAATTCTTCCAGTCTAGCCCGTTCGTATACCTTTGTCAGTAACTTAAAACTACCCATATCAATGTACACCCTATGTGTAAATGAAATACAACCATTAGCCACAGAATCGTGCCATGACACCTGTAAGACTACGTATACGACACATACATATCATTTTACATCTGATGTTTATGCATGATTATGTTCCTTTTTTTCACTTTTCTAAATGATAAAACAGTATTACATTTCATTTTTTAGTGTCGATTCCCTGATGAAGGGCATGAGAGAAATGCCCGAAATGCATTGGATATCACATAATGACATTGCCTGAAATACATTGGAGTATTATCCACATGGAAAATGTTACGAAGTTTGTAAACATGAAAGATAAATAAGCGCATTAAATGAACTTCATATTCAACTTATACTGAAGTGTGTTGAAGAATTTTTCCTCTATGGGAAAGACTATCAATTGTGTGCCTTAAAGGGATGAGATTGGACACTGTCCGACCTCACATCTATGTATTTCACGAGACGACGTTGGACCCTCGTCGTCACCTCTAGGAGCACCACCAAAAATACTTAGCTTCAAACAAACACTGCCATAACTACAGCTGTGCATCTACCCAATAATCTATTATAATTTCTGAGCAGCCACCAGGTTGCATGTTGATTACTAAAACTTCACAGTACTATAGGAAGGAATTAATAAGGAAATTCGACATGAACTTATTAGTCCCCAACTGTACATTACAGATCAAAGCAAGAATTCAGAAACAACAAACAGCCAACCTCTCCATGCCAGCTCAGAATAATTCCAAACAATTTTGTTTCAGGGAGTTCGTTTTCTTTTACTCAGAAAATAATATTAGAGTAGATTTTGACTTCTGGTCCTCCGTAGACAACACACCTTCACAACTCCCAAACAAGTAAAGGCAAGGTCAAATTTCAGTCTCACTAATCTGGAGATAACAACGGCCATCTTTTCGGATGCAAACGTTCAGCACATTCCATAGACATGCTTGTCTCTTAAATGAAATACCCAAAAGCAAACCGTGATCCATCTCCTACTAAAAACTACTATTGTAGCTCTAGCCTGTCTTGTTTGTCCAAGATCGTTGCAAAATGTCACAAATCAAATGTACAGCTACAGAAAGCAAAATGATATTCAGAGCCTATTCCATTACGGATTTAGAACAGGGAAAAGCACAGCAACTCCCACGTCTGGTTGTGGACTGACAACATTTTACAACATCGTGACACCATTTCTGCCTCTTTATCATACTGACAATGGCAGCGATCTTTAACATTGATGACCACGGAATCTATTCAACACCAGAATACGCATGGTGAGCTGAGTCCTGGCTTGGTTCAGGTGGTACTTATAAAATGGCCATCACCTAGTAAAAAATGGAAACGTTCGTAAGAGAATGTGACCTGCCCCATCATCTAATTTGTCTCCTAGCCTTTGCAATCTCTACATAGCACCCCTTGGTGACATAATCACAGATCTCACTGCCTTTTTTACAGTAATATGAAGCTAACACTCAATTATACATTGGGGATGTCTACCCCCAAAATCAACCAATGTACTTAGAATCAGTCTGGGTAGCGTTAAGGAACGGAAGATACAGTGTCTCGAATATTTGAATCCTTTAACAATCAGCATCCTAAAGCAACGTTCTCTCTAACCTCGAAGACACGAATTTTCAGAGCAGCTTTCCATTACACCCACATGCCCATAAAAGGGCCAGCCACTGTATATTGTAGCCTCAAACTGTGCTGTCAAATGTTGACCCCTGCCCCCATGTACCACGTTTCTTGTACCCTCCTGTGTTCAATTGTATGCATCGTCTTGCTGCTTTCAGGTGCTCATGCCGCTCTCTAGACCCACGTTTCTCTCTATATAGTTTGGGAACTTTCCTTCTACATCTCCATCTTTTCTCCTGCCTTGCCCCCAGACCCAACACCGCCTCTTTAAGACCCACCCTTTTGCCTTTTATATCAGCTTCCTTCCCAGGCCAATGGCACCTTCGATCTACTCTGTAGTTCACCCTCCCCAAGATGTCTTTCTTCCCCGTCTCTTCTTACCCGCCGAACTCGTTGTCGGGTTTCCTCCACCTGGAGAATCCGAGCTCTTTGCTCGGCTTTTTTTTCTGTACGACCCATTACCACCAGCAAGCATAACAACACCGGTAGAAGTTCCGCTTCCGGCTATGCGCCGGTAGTGACGTACTCTGAGTTAGAGCTAGAAAGAGGCCCCAAAAAAAAATGTGCACGAATGCTATGCTACTCCGAGAAGTCGATGGGTATATCTATTCCCGTATCCAGGCGCGCAACGCCCACGGGGCAAGGGCTTTAGTCGCCCCCACCTCCCCCGTTTCGATCCGGCTGACGCAGCTTTAGGAGGGACACAGAGCTTGAGCTTTTTTTTTTGTGCGTTTTTATATAGCGCGGACTTTAACCGAAGTGGTCAGAGCGCTTCACAGTAGGAACCGAACTGATCAATGAGGAGAAACATTACAAATGAACAAATTGCAAACGTAAAGTTACATGAGGCAAAAATGACAATTGTGAGCAAACAAAATACAAGAGGTAGAAAACGGTGCATTATAGGAGGAAAAAGTGACATGTGTGCAGGTTACAAAAGCGTACAAAGTACAAATAGAGGTATACTACTGCAATACACGGCAGACACTCAAGCACAAGCACAAACGTTACGTAGGCAATGATGGCACTGGTGGCACTTGTGCAAGTATCTATAGTAAGAGGTAAGAGGTAGCAAACTGTTACAAGAGAAAAGTGACGTGTGCATGTTACAAACGAGTACCAAACACAGGTAGAAGGATAATACTGCAATAACTGGTAGAACACACTGGGAAGGCATAGTCATGGAGAAAAGGATTCTCTATAATGGAGGGTCTTCCTTCAGATAATAGAGAGGGTGTGAATTACACTTGGAAGTGTCTTTGAAGGAGGAGAACTTAGATGTCAGTTTTGAAGGCCTGGGGGGAGGTGGTGGTACGGAGCTGAGGCGGAAGGGAGTTCCAGATTCTCACAGCGTTGCCTGAAAAGGATTGGGCCATCGATCTTTCCTTCTTGAAAGTGGGAGGCTCAAGCAGTACATTTTTCGCATTACGTGATGGTCTAGAGCCTCCAGAGAGTTTCAGTTTGTTCGCAAGATAGCAAGGAGAGGAGGAGTGCAAGGCTTTGTGGGTGATACAGGCAGTCTTGTAGATAGATCTTGCCTCGATGGGAAGCCAGCGGAGGGTGGATAGCATGGGTGTGATGAGGTCGCTTCTTTTGGCCCCATAAATGAAGCAAACTGCTGAATGGAGAATAGATTTAAGGGGGGACAGGTGGGATTTGGGGAGGCCAGTGAGAAGAGAATTGCAGTAGTCCAGTCTGGAGAGGACCAGTGATTGGACCAGGGTTTTAAGGTCTTGCTCCGGGAAGAAGCGACAAATTCCCCACAGAAGACGCAGTTGGTATCGAGCAGACTTTGCAATGGAGTTGATGTGGGAGATTAGATTGAGTTTTTTGTCGAGTATGACACCCAGGGATTTTGCGCTGTCAACAATGATGAGTTTATTGTTAAGTAGATTCATCTGATCCATCCAAGATTGAACCGGGGGAGGAGAGAGTGAGGAGGAGAGGAGGAGGAATTCAGTTTTGGAGGGATTCAGAATTAGTTGATGTGTTGACATCCAGTTTTGAATGGAGTCCAGAGTAGAGCTTAGGACGGAGAGATCGTGAGTGGAGGCAACCTTGAGGTACATTTGAGTGTCGTCTGCGTAGAGATGATAGTGGACCCCGGATTTACTTAGGAGATCTCCCAGTGGTTCTAAATAGAGATTGAACAGTGTGGGTGCAAGTATAGAGCCTTGAGGAACACCTTGACCTACCGCAGACGGAGGTGAAAGACTGTTCGCTATTTTGATCATTTGGGATCTATCAGAGAGGAAGGAAGCAAACCATTTAAGCACAGTGCCCTCCATGCCTTCTCTGTTGAAGAGTGTTGAGGAGAGTATTGTGATTGACAGTGTCAAAGATTGCAGAAAGGTCAAGGAGAATTGGAAGACAAGACCCTCCCGAATCGAGTATCCGCAGCGCGTCATCAATCACTTGCAGCAGGGCTGTTTCAGTGCTGCAGTTTTGGATGAAGCCAGACTGGAAATTGTCAAGAAGATTATTGTCCTTGATATGACGAGAGAGTTGTTTCGCTACACATCGTTCTGTGATCTTCGCAAGAAAGGGTAGGATAGTGATGGGGCGGAAGTTGTTGAGGTCATTCGCATGAGCAGTGGGTTTTTTAAGCAGAGGGGTGACCTGCCCAGTTTTGAAGGGGACAGGAAGGGAGCCTTGACAGAGGGAGAGGTTGACTAGAGTGGTCCAATAGGGAAGCAAATGGGTATAGAAGTCAATGGCAATGGCACTAGGGATGGGGTCAAGAGAATGGTTGGAGCACTTTGTTTCGCGGATGCAATTGAGGAGGGCATCTTCAGAGATGGGGTCAAGGTTCTGCCAAATGACTAGTGATTTGCGCTCCTCAGGAGGGATAGGATGAGCGACCTGATCCACCAGTGATTTCACTTTTTCGTCAAAAAATACAGTGAAATCCGCTGCTTTCTTTGTAGAATCCTCCAGTTTGGAGGTTGGGGTAGAGCCGTTAGTATTCTTGATGAGATCAAATAGTTTTTTGGGTCTATTTTTGGCTAAATCAAGGAGGGTTCTGAAGTGCGACGCTTTCCCAAGGATGTTGGATCTTGCTGAACGAAGCGTGGTCAAATTATGGGTGGAGGGCGCTTGCCTCCATTGTTTCTCCAGGAGTCTTAGGTGCTTCCTTTCTTAATAGAGGGATTTGTTGAACAAAGGTGCTGAGGGAATAAGCCTTTCCTTTTTGCTTTGGAGAGGAGCGACGTTATTGATTTCCACTGCAAGGACTGTGAGGCATTGGGAGGTGAGTTCGCCAACATCTAGGTTCTGGTCTAGTCTTGGAAGTGACAGCAAAGCTGAGTCACAGAGGGAAACGGTGTCAATATTTTTCGTGTCACGAAACCAGGAGGTAGCCCTCTTGTGTTGGCCACGAGTTATAGAGTGTGCAAGGTGAAGAGAGAATGGGATGAGGAGGTGGTCAGACCAGTCTACATGAATCGGGGAAGTGATAGAAAGCATGCCTGCTTTAGAGATAACAAGGTCCAGGATTCAGCCCTTGGAGTGTGTTGATTCTGTGCAGAGTTGGATAAGATCGTTTGCAGAGAGGAAGGTGGAGGATTGGCAGTGGCTGGCTGTGAGAAGTTGGCCTGGTGTATGATGTTCAC
The DNA here is from genome assembly GCF_964261635.1 of Lissotriton helveticus. NCBI lineage: Eukaryota > Metazoa > Chordata > Amphibia > Caudata > Salamandridae > Lissotriton > Lissotriton helveticus. The sequence continues at coordinate 1,035,624,484 of NC_136068.1, read as the reverse complement.
TATTCTAGTGAGCACCTTGTACCAGTCCAAACAACCCTTATGGTGATTGGTTGTAAGTCAACCTTATAGACCAGCTATCCTAGTGGTAGCATGCACAAAAGCAGTCTTATGCTAAACTCAAGAGGGCATGTGAAGCCAGCTGTTTTACCATATGCAATCCTTTTAATACCAAATTAAATGACACCACACAAGTTATATATTATAATATATATATATTTATTACTAGAATAATCCTCTGTACTTTTTATGAGGACAGAAGCACAAGCGTTAAACAAAGAACTTCATATAACATACATAAGTTGCACAAATATGGATAGGCCCTGGTGGTCCCTAAAACCATATACTAAAATAGTGGTATAAGAACCACGTCACGAACAATGGTAAGGCCTAGGGCCTTGGGAATCGCTGGCGCTACACCGGACTAACAGCAGTTAGGACGTGGGAGGCCCACAGGATGCGGGTGCAGTGTCTAAATGCACACACGTGCACCAATAGAAGTCAATGGTGCGTAAAAGTTAGAAAGTCGCAGTTTTGGAAGTCTTCCGACTGGACTAGAACTTAACCACTTAAAACTAGGACACTAGGGATGGAAATCTCTACAGGAGCACCGTAGTCCTGGCGTTGCCTCACCCACAGGAAGCGGGTGCATAAGTGTCAAAGTGTGTCGGGTTTCGTCGTGGAGTTCTATGGAGCTTTGGGGAAAAGATGCTGCAGGCGACCAGGAGAGAAGAGTCCGGTTGGATCCAAGGGTGGATCGAAGATGTAGAGTACCTGAAAGCAGAGGGGACAGAGTCTGGGTCATTAGCCAGTGACCAGGAAGGAACCAGGAAGGAACCAGGCAATGTCGGGCGCAATCAGGTGGTTGTCGTGAAGCTTGTCTCCGCTGCCACGTGGACCAGGAGGTATCGATGATGACCAGGAGGTGGGCACGGACTGTCCCACAAAGGCTCTCGCTGTCGGCGGTGTCGGCTTCCGGATTGGAGTCAACAGGCCTTGGCAAATGCAACCCACGCAGGAATCGAAGATGGCTTCTGGGTCAGACCAGCAAGGTCTGATGGGCTGCTCCTTTTCAGGGGAGCAAGGGCCAGCCTGAAGCAACCAGACCAGCAGTGTAAATTTGAAGGTTCGTCGTCACAGAGGCCACTAGCCAACGGGCAAGCGACCGGACAGACGCGTCGAGCAGGAAAATGCAGAAGGGCCCCACGCAGCACTCGGTGAGTGTGGAGAGGTGATCTTCCGTGTAAAAGCTGCTCTGGGCTGGGGCTTCTCAATCCCCAATGCACAGCTTCGAGGGTGCCTCGGGAGCTGCACGGGAAGCACTTCGCTGGCTTTCCAAGATGGCCAGTCCCACGTCTCACGTCGCCTCCACGGGTCTCAGCTTTGTTGTGGCTGTGGATCGGGCTGTTGGATGTCTGGGAATCCGGTTCTTGTCAATCTATGTCGCTCGAGCTCCGGCGGGAGCAGCAACAAAGCAAACCGTTGAGCGCTTGATGGTGCCTGCTTGCACAGGGTGGTCACTCCTTGACCACAAGGGAGATTCTTCAGTCTTCTGCGTCGAGTAGGATGTCGAAGGGTCCAGATTTATGTATCAAAGTTTCAGTCAGGATTATATAAAGTCTTGGGACTCAGCTCCTACCTTTATTCCAAATCAAGGAGCTGGATTACCTGCTAGGTCCCTCCTACGGGTGGGACCCAGGAAGGTGGTGGTTACACCCCTTTCCCTTTGTCCAGTTTCGCGCCAGAGCTGGGGCTGGAGTGCCCCAGCACCGATTTGAACCGGGCTATGCATGGGACACCTTGTGTGCCCCAGGCAGTGTCTAGTTTCATTCAGCCGTCCCTGCCCCAATCCACTATCTCCTGTCTGGGGTGGTGCTAGCACCTCCCTGTGACAGGAAACCTTTTGTCCAGGCCTCCCCTGCCAGAGTTTCGGTCAGCAGCAGGAGGCCAGACTTGTGTCTGTGGCAGCAGCATCCATTTTGTGATGCTGAGGCTCTGGTTAGTTTTAACCGCGTTTAAGGAAAGTAACATGTCTTCTCCCTCTAGAAGGGTGGAATGCTACCCCCGTCACCAGAACTGGCGAGGGGGTAGTATTCCAAAGCGTATGACACCTTACACGACATGTTTTGATAAAGCCAAACCAAAGATAGCATCTAACCTCGAGGATTATAATGCACTTAAGAGTATATGGTATGGCAGTACCCTGGAACAGCTATAAGGACATGGTTCCAAAAGCTGCAGACAGGTTCAGCTCATGCTAGAGCACCATCTCACATAAAACCAAGCACTCTGCCTCCAGTATTGTTAAGGCCTGCTTAGGAGTGACTTATAGGTGTATATGTGTCCAGATATAGGTTTAGACATAGGTATACTATATCTAAGCAAGGGGTGATTACACAACCTTGCCCCAGCTGAGTGATCAGCCAGTTGTGTCAGTTTGGATGGCCAGCCAGGGGTGGCAAAAGATATGCTGCAGCCCCTGGTAGGCCTTGGATGCACCTATGCCCTGGGTACCTATAGTACTCTGTGCAGGGGCTCATAAAGTGACCCAATCCCAATTGGTGATGTACCTAAAGTACATGGTTGTGAATTTAGAGAGAGAACAGCAGGGCTGTGGGTCTGATTAGCAGGCCCACAGCCACATTAAGTTGAAAACCAGTGAAGCAAAAAGCAAAAAGTGGGGTGACCATAGGAAAGCAGACGCTACTCTCCTACCTCTGCAGAGCAGTAGAGAGCAGCAGAGGACTACAGCGAGTCCGAACGCCAGATACCAGTCGCCATTTCTCCCGCGGCGGACAACAGCGAGACAAAGAGCGAGCAGCGGGGGCAAGTCTCATTGAGCCCCACTGAAGCCTTCTGGAGTCCCTCGGGAGGTCCCTCGGGGGTTCTAGCGGCATTTCCGCCTCCCTCCCTGCCTGCCTGCCTCCTGACTGGCTCGCGTCAGGAAGGCAAAAGTGCTCCCGGCTCCCGGCTGTTTGCTCCTGGCCCCTGCGAGCCGCCACGAATCGGACCTCACTGGAGGTCACTAGAGGTCGGCATCGTGCAAAACTAACGAGCCGCAGCCGCAGTGGAGCACGGAGAACGGCGAGCGGCGAACAGAGTGGACCAGAGTTGTGGGACAGAACAAAGCCCGGTACCGTAGCCCCAGTGAGTTGCTTTCAAGACCGGTTGCCAATTGCGATTCCCCTCACCCCCCCTGCTCCTGCTCCTGTTCCTGCATCCTATGCATCTCATGCTGCCAGATCCTCAGCAGCATCACTAACTTTAACACCATCGGAGTCTCACTTCTCACCCCTGCCTCACGCCCGTTTGTGTCCGACTGCCAGGACGCGGGGGGGCTGAGGCTGCTAGGCTGCCATAGTTCCCATTGCGGTCTCAATTGCGGCGAGGGGTGCAGGGGAGAGGGCACCCCCCCCAGGCAAATCAAGGCCCTTACTTACTTATTGAATTGAGTCCTGGAAGACTACAGAAGCATTAGAACAGGAGGTGGACCTGGGACTACAGCGGTTAGGAGCTCAGAACACAGCGCCTCAACCTCGCTGACAGAAGCCGCACAGTCCATAGACCACGTCGTGTGAGAGGAGCGCGCAGGCGGCGATCTCAGTACGGATACATCGATACATTGTTCTCATCGCTGCTTTTTCCTTCCGTCAGGAGCAGCCACTCCAAGGAGGTGAGGCGAGACTGTAAAGACGTGACGTGAGCGCGGCTGCCGATAGAGGCGGCCGCCAAGTAAGAGCCGGGGGGTTCTGACCTAGGCAGGCCCGACTAGGTGCGACTTTGTTAGCAGGTCTCCCCCGAGTGCTCTGCTCACAGTCTGCTCCGCTCACATCCTATTTCCCAGTCCTTCTCTGAGACTGTTTCTACGCTCCCCACAGCCCTCTCACAGATTACTCCACATTGCTCCAACGCTCCCATCTTTCCTTCCTCATCAAAACCGTACCCCGAAACCTCCCCATTCTTCTGTGTTCAACCATCGGCAGAGGAGCAAACGCATTAGCAAGGGGTGGCAAATAAGGAGGGGGGCTACCCTCCACCTCTCCTAGGCGGTCCAGGGCGGCTCACAGCCTGCAAACACCATCATGAGGTCAGGGAAAGTCAGGGAGCCCCCTGAGCCAAAACCAAAACACACAGCAAAGATGAATGATACAATTGGAAATGGAAAAGGACACAAGAAAACGGAAATAAATGCAAATCCTGCCACTAATACAGAGGGGAACCTTTTGCCATCAGAGCAAGCATCAGGGCTTTACCAAAGCTCAACAGAGCAGGGCTCGTCAGCGGTCTTATCATCAGAGTCCGCAGTAAAGGTGCTACAATCTATCAAAAAGTCCTACCAGCCTAAAATACACACAAAATTTGAATTTCTAAAGGACGCAGGCTCAGCCATCTTCTCGAGCAACAGCCATTTGCAGGGCTTGCAAACACCATTAATTCCAGCGGCTGCGAGCCCAGCACGCCTATCATCATCCGCGCCTGAAGCTACAAGTCCATCTGCCCTGGGAAATCATTCGCAGGACCTTACGCAAACTAGTCTTGCGAAGCACATGAATGCAAACATTCCTCTGGAGAGCTCAAGCGCAAGCATAAGCAAAGAGACACCCAATTTTGCTGATGAGTTCAACCGGAATCAGAATTCTTCACCCTCTCATTCAGACAGCAAGACCCCATACAACAGGGAAACTGAGCTACCAACCCCATTGGACGACCTCAATGCCAATGTGAAAGGGTATGAGAAACCAACTCCAGTACATAAACCAGAGAACAGAACAGACATCTGCCCAACTGACAGGGCTTCTGGGAGAGGCCCACAGACAGGCCTACAAACACAAGAGCAGCTCTACACAAAGGAAGTACCACTCAGCCCGGCGCTGGCTTTACAATCCTTGGGCCAAACCCACAGTACCCCTATTAAGTCTCACTCAACGGCTGAACGTGCAACACCCCCCATAGACCAGGGAATCCACGAGGCAGCAAGTCCACATGACCTCTGCCGCAAAGCAGAAGGCAAGGCTGCAATGTCCTATCTCAACACACAAGAATGGGAAGACATGTTAGCAACCTACACACCAGACCACAAAGATCCCCACGCCCTTGATCCATCTTTGGCAGTCAAAAATACAAACTTGCACTCCAACACCTCCAAGGAGAACGGGCTGGGGAAAGAACAAAACACCGGAACGTGGAATTCACTGCTAAATACCATTCAGCTAGCAGCAGATGCATTACAGTATCAATCTGAAAAAATGGAACTCCAACTCACTCTTCTTAATACACTGGCTGTTTTTACAGCCGGCATCGACGATAAGCTAGGAAACCTAAACAACTTAATAGTGAGAGCACAAACAAACATCTATCCAAGTTGCAACTGCAGTCAGGCACTGGACAAAGTAGCCACACTGCCGACTATGTTAACTGACCTAATAGGAGACTTAAGGAACCTACATAGAGGAAACGCAACTGCAGAAAAGGCCCTCACTACACATGACGATGGAGCGCAAAGGAAGGAGGAGTTACCTGGAAACAAAGGAGAGCCAATTGTCGATCACATTCCCGTACACGAAGAAACAAGCCAGATGGGACAGGATCTTCCAAAGAAACCCAACGCCAAGCAACGGCGTCAACAAAAAAGGAAAGGGCGGAAGCAAAAAATTGACACTGAAACATCTACTTCCAAATACTTCCCAATTTTCTTTGGTTCGAAGGACAAATCTCCTCCTAACATCATTAACGCCCACTCCACAGAGGGCGAAGATCGCTCATCCCCCAGTTCAACTCAGCAGCAGCACAATACAATTCACAACCTGCCGAATCAAGAAGAGCAAGGACTCCAAGGACCACCAGCAAATGACCGATTAGAACAAACAGTCACATACAGAGACATGGCAGAAAAGACCAAACAACTCATACAGCCAAACTGCGACAAGAACACGACAAAGAGGGACTTCGATGGTCACTTGGGAGCTCAAACACCACATAATATGGAACCTCCGCTTCAAAGGGAAAAGGAACCAATTGAAGCAATCACCACTCAAGATACGCCATTAACATCAGCAATTAACTGCCCACTCATGTTAAATTCTGAGGTTGGGGACAGGAATAGAGAGACCGGCCAAACGTTAAGCCAAACTCATGCAGACCACCTTAAAGACACACTAGTTAAGACTATCCATCTGGATCCAAGCCAACTGGAACATCCACAAACAAAGTGGTCTTTTGAAACATACATATCACCAAAGCAAATGCTCCCTCTCAAAGTAACAACACACACAGCCAACCGGCATGGCGAAGACACAACCCCGGCAACTTACGAATCTCCCTCAGCTCAGGGCTCGTCAGCTCTAGCACTTTACACAATAAATAAACATCAGGAGGAAAGAAGCATCAATCAAGCAACGGAGATGCTTGTTTTCCTTCCGGAGTATACGTCGCAAGGGCAGCACGATACGCTAAATCGCGGCAACATTCTTAAGTTAATGGAACATATTCCCAGTCTGGAGGGAATAAGTTCGAACAACTTAATCTCTGTTGAATTCCTGCCTGCCAAAAACCCAAATAGTCCGGAAGCAACCAAAACCACTTGGTCCTCCAGCATCGTTGCAGACTTAATTACAGCAGTGTGAGAAGTTGGCCTGATGTGCAGTGTTCACTATTCTAGTGATCACTATATATCAGTCCAAACAACCCTTATTGATGATTGGTTGTAAGTCAACCTTATAGACCAGCTATCCTAGTAGCATGGGTACGAGCAGTCTAAGGCTAAGACTCTAGAGGGCGTGTTAAGCCAGCTGTTTTACCATCACATTACCCCTTGAACACCCAGTGAAAGGACACCACACAAGTGTTATGAAAATAAACAGTGTATTTATTAGAATCACAACAACCCTGTACTCTTTATGAGGACAGGGTGCTAGGCACACAACAAAACTCTTACGAAAATACTTAAGTTAGCACGTTATACACAAATGCCCGAGGGGCACGGAAAACCATATACTTTAAAAGTGGAATGCGAAATTACTAGCAGGTAAGTACAGTACTAATAGGCTTTGGACTCGCTAGGACTTGACTATAGAATCGTTAGATTACTTCTAGGAGACCTAGGGGACTCGGGTGCAGAGTGTGCACTCTCACGCGGGATGCGGGACAAAGTCTATGGGAGCTAGTAAAGGCAAAGTTAGTGTTCACGGGCGAACCCGACCTGGTAGGAAGAAAACGACAGTGGATCCTGACCCTAGGATAGTGAGGCTATGCTGGGACACCGAAGTGCCGAAGTTACCTAGCCCAGGGGCTGCAGCTGCATAGGTCTGAAAAGACGTCGGGGATCTCGTTGCCGGACCAGGAGCCTGGAAGAAGGAAGTTGCTGGCAGGCGACCAGTGAAGGAAAGTTCGTTGGATCCAAGCCTGGATCGAGGAAGAAGAAACCTGAAAGCAGAGGGGACCAAGTTCTTGAATCACTAGCCAGTGATTAAGTGGGCACCAGGATGGCACCGGGCGAAGTCACCTCGACTAGGTGAGTGGGCGACGCTGGCTCTGCAGATCTCACGGACCAGGAGGCGTTGTCGGCGACCAGGATGGAGAGGCGAGCTGTCCCACGATGGATGAAGCTGTCGGCGTCGAAGTTACCCAGGATTGGGCAACAAGCCTTGGCTAATTCAAGCCCACGCGGTGGACTCAAAATGGCGTCTTGAGTGGACCAGGAGGGTCCGGGGTGCTCCTCTTTTGGAAGGGAGCAAGGGCCAGCCTGGAGCAACCAGACCAGCAGCAGAAATGTCGTCGGGCGTCGTTCAGAAGGCCACAAGCCAGCGGGCTAGTAGCCAAACAACGCGGTGAGCAGCAAAAAGCAGAAGGGCCCCACGCAGATCGTGGAGATGCTGGGAGGCTGCACTTCGGTGCTGGAGCTGCTCAGGGTCGGGGCTTCTCGGACCCCAAAGCACTCACCATGAAATTACTCGGCGGGCTTGCTGGAAAGAAGTCGTGCAGTCTTGAAGATGGCCGGTCCCTCGAGGTCTCGTCACACCCACGAATCTCAGCGTGACTGATGATGCAGGTAGAGGTCAGAGGTGCCAGGGAAGCCGGTTCTCGTCGAGCTGGGCAGTCTTGATCCGGAGGAGAGACTTGCAGCAGACCGCAGTGTTCTTAAGATGGTGCCTGCGGATGCAGGGTGACTACTCCTTAGTCACAAGGGAGAAATCTTAGGAAGAAGTCTTGAGTTCCTTTCGTGGAAAGTAGTTTCAGGATTCAAAGATGATCTGATTTGGAAGGGGGCCAGTTCCTACCTTTATCCTGTAAAAAGGGGCTGGCACGCGACTAAGTCCTGCCCTAGGGGTGGGACTAGGAGGGGGGTGGTTACACCCACTTCCTTGGCGGGCTTTTCCCCAGCACAGGGTCTGGAGTGACCCTGGAACTGGTTCCAGCCAGCCTATGCACAGTGAGCACCGGGGTGCCACGTGCAGTCACCTTCCTCTAAAGCCCTGCCTACCTACAATACACAAAACCCTGTCTGGGACGGTGCTGGCACCGCCCCTGGCAGGAAACCCTTTGTCCTTATCTCCTGCTCTGGGAGGACTCCCAGCAGCAGGAGGGCAGACTTGTGTCTCGGTGGCAGCATCCATTTTGTGGAGCTGAGGCTCTGTTTGACTTTAACCGGGGTTAGGGGTTACATACATGTCGTGTCCCTCTAGAAGGGTGGAATGCTAACCCCGTCACCAGAATTGGCGAGGGGTTAGTATTCCAATTCGTATGACACCTTACTCGACATGTTTTGATAAAGCGATACCAGAGTTGGCATATAACCGCGAGGATTATAATGCACTTAAGAGTATATGGTATGCGATATCATGGAAACGGCTAAGGGATGGATCCCGAAAGCCGCAGACAGGCTCAGCTCATGCCAGAGCACCATCTCACACGATTCCAAGCACTCTGCCTTCAGGATTGTTAAGGCCTGCCATAGGAGTGACTGATAGGAGATCTGTGTGTCCATTTTAGGGTTAGATATAGGTATACTATATCTACAGCAAAGGGTGAGTACACCACCTTGCCCCAGCTGTCGTGCAGCCAGTTGTGTCAGTTTAGTTAGTCAGCCCAGGGGTGGCATAATACATGCTTCAGCCCCTGGGAGACTTCTGGGTACACCTCAGCCCTGGGTACAGGGACTTGGAGAGGGCCCAGTGCCAATTCAGTACCTGAGTACAATTTGGATAGAGAGAACAGCTAGGCTGTGGGTCTGATTAGCAGGCCCACAGCCAGGGAAAGTCGTAAACCAGTGCAGCAAAAAGCAAAAATCTGGGTGATCATAGGATTGCAGACCCTACTCTCCTACATGACCCCCCCCCAAACTTTGGGACAATAAACTAACCTTGACCAGGTGAGTCTTCTTGCTCTAAGTGGAAATACCTGGAGAGCCCATCAGCCTTGCTGTGATCAGTACCAGGTCTATGCTCCACTGTAAAATCCATCCCCTGTAGGGAAATGGACCACCTAAGCAGTTTGGGGTTTTCACCCTTCATCTGATTTAGCCACAAGAGGGGCTTATGGTCTGTCTGAATGGTGAAGTGAGTGCCAAACAAGTAGGCCCTCAGCTTCTTCAGGGCCCAGACCACAGCAAAGGCCTCCCTCTCAATAGCTGACCAATTTTTCTCTCTGGGTGTCAACCTCCTACTAATGAAAGCAATAGGCTGATCATTACCATCAAAATTCAGTTGAGACAGAACAGCCCCCACACCCAACTCAGAAGCATCTGTTTGGACAATGAATGGCTTGGAGTAATCTGGACTCTTTAGGATAGGTGCTGTGCACATGGCCTGCTTTAGGTCATTGAATGCTTTCTGACAGCTTGCTGTCCACTGAACTTTCTTTGGCATCTTTTTGCTTGTCAGGTCATTAAGAGGGGTCACTATGGACCCATAATTTCTGACAAACTTCCTATAGTACCCAGTCAGGCCCAAGAAAGCTCGAACCTGAGTCTGGGTGATTGGAGGAGTCCAGTCCTTGATGGCCTGTATCTTACTCTCCAGTGGCTGAACCTGGCCTCCACCCACAAGGTGGCCCAGGTACACAACCTGTGTCTGCCCTATCTGGCACTTTGTGGCCTTGATAGTGAGGCCTGCCTTTTGCAGGGCCTCTAACACTTTCCTCAGGTGGACCAGGTGATCCTCCCAGGTGGAGCTAAAGACAGCAATATCGTCAAGATAAGCTGCACAGAAGTCATCCAGCCCAGTGAGGACTTGATTCACCAACCTTTGGAAGGTGGCAGGTGCATTTTTCAGTCCAAAGGGCATTACCACAAATTGATAATGCCCTCCAGGGGTAGAAAATGCTGTCTTGGGTTTGGCCTCCTCAGCTAACCTGATTTGCCAATACCCAGCTGTCAAATCAAATGTACTTAAGAAGTTAGCAGAAGCCAATTTATCTATAAGTTCATCTGCTCTTGGTATTGGGTGGGCATCAGTCTTAGTGACTGCATTGAGGCCTCTGTAGTCTACGCAAAACCTCATCTCTTTCTTACCACCCTGGGTGTGAGGTTTTGGCACTAGAACTACTGGGCTAGCCCAAGGGCTATCTGAGGGCTCAATGACTCCCAGCTCCAACATTTTCTGCACTTCAGTTTTGATGCAGTCTCTAACATGATCAGGCTGTCTGTAGATTTTACTCTTGACAGGCAGACTGTCTCCAGTGTCAACATCATGGGTACACCAATCAGTTTGGCTGGGTGTCAGAGAGAACATATGTCTGTAGGATTGCAGAACTTGCCTGCAATCCTGTTGCTGATGTTCAGTGAGGCTGCCACAAAAGACAACACCATCAACTGATCCATCATCAGGATTCTGAGTGAGCAGGTCTGGGAGAGGGTCACTCTCTTCCTCCTGTCCCTCATCTGTGGCCATGAGCAAGCTCATGTCCTTCCTGTCAACATATGCCTTGAGCCTGTTAACATGGAGCACTCTGAGAGGGCTCCTGGGAGTTCCAAGGTCCACCAAGTAGGTAACCTCTCCCTTTTGCTCAATGATGGTGTGGGGCCCAGACCATTTGTCTTTCAGAGCTGCTGGGGCCACTGGCTCCAGCACCCACACCTTCTGTCCTGGCTGGTACACAGTCAGAACAGCCTTTTGGTCATGCCAAGCTTTTTGAAGTTCTTGGCTGGCCTCAAGGTTTTTGGATGCCTTTTCCATGTACTCAGCCATCCTGGAGCGGAGACCAAGTACATAGTCCACTATGTTGGTTGCAGGCTTTTTGAGAGGTCTCTCCCATCCTTCCTTCACCAAACACAGGGGTCCTCTCACAGGATGCCCATACAGAAGCTCAAAAGGGCTGTAGCCAACCCCCTTCTGTGGGACCTCTCTGTAAGCAAACAAGAGGCAGGGGATCAGGACATCCCATCTTCTCCTAAGAGGTTCAGGTAGTCCATGAATCATCCCTTTGAGGGTCCTGTTGAATCTCTCAACAAGTCCATTGCATTGTGGATGATAGGGTGTGGTGAACTTGTAGTTCACACCACACTCTTTCCACATGGCAGTCAGATATCCTGACATGAAGTTTGTACCTCTGTCAGAAACGACCTCCTTTGGAAAACCCACTCTGGAGAACACTCCAACTAGGGCTCTTGCCACCACAGGGGCTGTGGTGGTCCTCAGGGGAATAGCTTCAGGATACCTGGTGGCATGGTCCACCACCACCAGTATAAACTTGTGCCCTGATGCTGTCTGGGGTTCCATTGGACCAACAATGTCAATCCCCACTCTTTCAAAGGGGACCCCCACCACAGGTAGTGGTATGAGGGGGGCCTTTGTTGTGCCACCTGACTTACCACTGGCTTGGCAAGTGACACAGGAGCGACAAAACTCCTTGGTATTCTCATTCATATGGGGCCAGTGAAAGTGTGAGACAAGCCTGTCCCAAGTCTTTGTCTGACCTAAGTGACCTGCAAGGGGAATCTCATGGGCCAAGGTGAGAAGGAACCCTCTCAGAGACAAGGGGATGACCAGCCTCCTGGTTGCACCAGGCTTGGGGTCTCTTGACTCAGAGTACAGGAGTCCATCTTCCCAGTATACCCTGTGGGCACCTGTGGCATTCCCTGCAGCCTCAGCAGCAGCCTGCTGTCTGAGGGGTTCAAGGGAAGGGCAGCTCAACTGTTCCTTCCCCAGGTCTGCTCTGGAGGGTCCCCCTGAGCCCAGAAACTCAACTTGATCAAGTTCAAGCTCTTTAGGCTCAGTTTCCCTCAGCTCTTCTAGATCAGCCTCCTCAGAGACTTGATCCTCAACCTGGGGCAAGGGGGAAGGCAAAGCCTTACCCTTACTGCTCTTCTTCTTGGGAGGTGTCTGGTCCATAATTTCAGGATCCAGCACCTGTTCAGTGGGGCATTTTCTGGCCTGTGACCTAGTCACAGCAAGCACATGTGCTGGCAAGCCTAACATTTCCATGTGAGTCCTCTGCTCCACTTCTGACCACTGTGATGACTCCAAATCATTGCCCAACAAACAATCAACTGGGAGGTCTGAACTGACTACAACTTTCTTTTGTCCCTTCACTCCACCCCAGGAGAAAGCCACAATTGCCACACTATGACTAGTAGTGACATTGCTGGCATTGGTCACCAGGAAATCAGTACCTGGCATGATCTGTCCAGGGTCCACAATGTTAGGTGTCACCATGGTGACACTGGCACAAGTGTCCCTATAGGCCTGAGCCATTTTGCCATTTATCAAAGGTGTCTGCCTGTATTTGCCCAAAGTATTGGGACTGATTTCAGGGGACATATCCACATCCCCTGTACAGACAAGGACAGCCTGAGTGAGTGTGCCAACTAGGTTGTCAGACCCCTCAGTACCCAAGGTTAACCCAACTAATGCCTTGGGAGGTACACTACCACTACTGACTGTACTAGGGGGTGCAGTTGCCTTAGGGGCTGTAGTGGCAGGAGTTTGTCCTCCTCTTTTGGTGCACTCACTAAACCAGTGAGATTTACTTTTACAGTACTGGCACCACCTTTTTGACTGGCCTTCTTGAGTCTTCTTCTTCTGGGAAGCCTGACCCCCACCCTCTTTGGTTTGTTGGGGACCTGGTGAAGACTTCTGGTCATTTTGCTCATTCTTAACATTACCCTTCTGGTCTGCTTTCTTCTGACCACCCTGGTTCTGGTTCTGGTTCTGCTTGATCCTTGTCCTGACCCATTTGTCTGCCTTCTTTCCCAATTCTTGGGGAGAGGTCAGATCTGAATCAACAAGGTGCTGGTGCAACAACTGGTTCTGACAATTGTTCAAAATTTGTTCTCTCATCATTAGATTATACAATCCTGTGTAATCTGTAACCTTGCTACCCAGCAACCAGCCCTCCAAAGCCTTAGTGGCACAATCCACAAAGTCAGACCAGTCCTGAGACTGAGTTTTCTGGGTGTCTCTGAACAGCAACCTGTACTGCTCAGTGGTTAAACCAAACCCATCAACCAGTGTATTCTTCAGGACCTGGTAATTGTTAGCATCCTCTACTCTTGTAGTGAGGAGCTTATCTCTACCTTTACCATCAAAGGAGAGCCACAGTATAGCTGCCCACTGACTCTGGGGAATGCACTGCACAGTGCAGGCCCTCTCCAGAGCAGCCATCCATTTCTGGATATCATCCCCTTGCTTAAAGGGGGGCACTATTTTAGTCAGGTGTTTAGTGTCTAAACCCTTCTCTCTATCTCTTGGGAGATTGCTGCCACCAGTGGGAGCTAACCCACTCATCTGCTGCTCTCTTGCCAGGGCAAGCTTCTCTTTGGCCAGGGCAATTTCTTCCCTTTCAATCCTCAGTTCAGCTTGTCTCATCCTGGCTTCATGCTCCCTTCTCTGAGGGGAAGTAAATCTCCTCTATGGAGGATTCCTTCTCCCCTGAGAAGAGGCATTAGAGTGCAGAGATCTATTGGAGTCCCTAGAAAGAGATCTATCTCTCCTAACTCCAAGGTTAGGCCCACTTCGGGTTAGTACTGGGGGTCCCCCAGATCCTAGCCCAAGTAAGTCTAAGTTGGCCCTGGTTAGCCTTCTGACTACCTCAAGACCTTTGTCTACCTCATCCCCAGAGAGTTCCTCTTGATCCTCCTCCTCAACTGCAGTAGCAATGTTGGGGAGATCTGGATCCCCAGAGGTTCCCTCTAAGGCTGGCATGTTCTCATGTAACTGAGAAAGCTTTCTGGCATCATATGTCTCTAAGAGACCTATCAGAAAGGGAATGGTGGGGTTAGACCCCTGCTTCAGTTTTCTGGAGACACAGATTTGTCTCATCTCCTGGAAACTGAGAGCTGCATATCTTGAAGTGACCTGTGGAGGGTCAACACTGACCAGGGGAGTCTCAGTAGATTCTCCCTGGGCAGACATGCTTTTCTAGTGAGGTGTAAGTGGTGCACTTACCTACACTATATGTTTGCCTACTGATCCCTTGCTAGAGTTGTAGTTTAGGGTGTGCTAGGCCCCAGGAGCTACAACAGCTGGTTCAGTAGAACTCAGAGTATTCTAAGCTAAGTTATATGTACCTTTAGTACTTATGTGATCTTTCACAAGATATTCTTAGGGCATGTGTGGTAAAACAACAGCAAGCTCAAATCCCAACCGCTGCTCACCAATGTGAGAAGTTGGCCTGATGTGCAGTGTTCACTATTCTAGTGATCACTATATATCAGTCCAAACAACCCTTATTGATGATTGGTTGTAAGTCAACCTTATAGACCAGCTATCCTAGTAGCATGGATACGAGCAGTCTAAGGCTAAGACTCTAGAGGGCGTGTTAAGCCAGCTGTTTTACCATCACATTACCCCTTGAACACCCAGTGAAAGGACACCACACAAGTGTTATGAAAATAAACAGTGTATTTATTAGAATCACAACAACCCTGTACTCTTTATGAGGACAGGGTGCTAGGCACACAACAAAACTCTTACGAAAATACTTAAGTTAGCACGTTATACACAAATGCCCGAGGGGCACGGAAAACCATATACTTTAAAAGTGGAATGCGAAATTACTAGCAGGTAAGTACAGTACTAATAGGCTTTGGACTCGCTAGGACTTGACTATAGAATCGTTAGATTACTTCTAGGAGACCTAGGGGACTCGGGTGCAGAGTGTGCACTCTCACGCGGGATGCGGGACAAAGTCTATGGGAGCTAGTAAAGGCAAAGTTAGTGTTCACGGGCGAACCCGACCTGGTAGGAAGAAAACGACAGTGGATCCTGACCCTAGGATAGTGAGGCTATGCTGGGACACCGAAGTGCCGAAGTTACCTAGCCCAGGGGCTGCAGCTGCATAGGTCTGAAAAGACGTCGGGGATCTCGTTGCCGGACCAGGAGCCTGGAAGAAGGAAGTTGCTGGCAGGCGACCAGTGAAGGAAAGTTCGTTGGATCCAAGCCTGGATCGAGGAAGAAGAAACCTGAAAGCAGAGGGGACCAAGTTCTTGAATCACTAGCCAGTTATTAAGTGGGCACCAGGATGGCACCGGGCGAAGTCACCTCGACTAGGTGAGTGGGCGACGCTGGCTCTGCAGATCTCACGGACCAGGAGGCGTTGTCGGCGACCAGGATGGAGAGGCGAGCTGTCCCACGATGGATGAAGCTGTCGGCGTCGAAGTTACCCAGGATTGGGCAACAAGCCTTGGCTAATTCAAGCCCACGCGGTGGACTCAAAATGGCGTCTTGAGTGGACCAGGAGGGTCCGGGGTGCTCCTCTTTTGGAAGGGAGCAAGGGCCAGCCTGGAGCAACCAGACCAGCAGCAGAAATGTCGTCGGGCGTCGTTCAGAAGGCCACAAGCCAGCGGGCTAGTAGCCAAACAACGCGGTGAGCAGCAAAAAGCAGAAGGGCCCCACGCAGATCGTGGAGATGCTGGGAGGCTGCACTTCGGTGCTGGAGCTGCTCAGGGTCGGGGCTTCTCGGACCCCAAAGCACTCACCAGGAAATTACTCGGCGGGCTTGCTGGAAAGAAGTCGTGCAGTCTTGAAGATGGCCGGTCCCTCGAGGTCTCGTCACACCCACGAATCTCAGCGTGACTGATGATGCAGGTAGAGGTCAGAGGTGCCAGGGAAGCCGGTTCTCGTCGAGCTGGGCAGTCTTGATCCGGAGGAGAGACTTGCAGCAGACCGCAGTGTTCTTAAGATGGTGCCTGCGGATGCAGGGTGACTACTCCTTAGTCACAAGGGAGAAATCTTAGGAAGAAGTCTTGAGTTCCTTTCGTGGAAAGTAGTTTCAGGATTCAAAGATGATCTGATTTGGAAGGGGGCCAGTTCCTACCTTTATCCTGTAAAAAGGGGCTGGCACGCGACTAAGTCCTGCCCTAGGGGTGGGACTAGGAGGGGGGTGGTTACACCCACTTCCTTGGCGGGCTTTTCCCCAGCACAGGGTCTGGAGTGACCCTGGAACTGGTTCCAGCCAGCCTATGCACAGTGAGCACCGGGGTGCCACGTGCAGTCACCTTCCTCTAAAGCCCTGCCTACCTACAATACACAAAACCCTGTCTGGGACGGTGCTGGCACCGCCCCTGGCAGGAAACCCTTTGTCCTTATCTCCTGCTCTGGGAGGACTCCCAGCAGCAGGAGGGCAGACTTGTGTCTCGGTGGCAGCATCCATTTTGTGGAGCTGAGGCTCTGTTTGACTTTAACCGGGGTTAGGGGTTACATACATGTCGTGTCCCTCTAGAAGGGTGGAATGCTAACCCCGTCGCCAGAATTGGCGAGGGGTTAGTATTCCAATTCGTATGACACCTTACTCGACATGTTTTGATAAAGCGATACCAGAGTTGGCATATAACCGCGAGGATTATAATGCACTTAAGAGTATATGGTATGCGATATCATGGAAACGGCTAAGGGATGGATCCCGAAAGCCGCAGACAGGCTCAGCTCATGCCAGAGCACCATCTCACACGATTCCAAGCACTCTGCCTTCAGGATTGTTAAGGCCTGCCATAGGAGTGACTGATAGGAGATCTGTGTGTACATTTTGGGGTTAGATATAGGTATACTATATCTACAGCAAAGGGTGAGTACACCACCTTGCCCCAGCTGTCGTGCAGCCAGTTGTGTCAGTTTAGTTAGTCAGCCCAGGGGTGGCATAATACATGCTTCAGCCCCTGGGAGACTTCTGGGTACACCTCAGCCCTGGGTACAGGGACTTGGAGAGGGCCCAGTGCCAATTCAGTACCTGAGTACAATTTGGATAGAGAGAACAGCTAGGCTGTGGGTCTGATTAGCAGGCCCACAGCCAGGGAAAGTCGTAAACCAGTGCAGCAAAAAGCA
Organism: Lissotriton helveticus; assembly: GCF_964261635.1. Lineage (NCBI taxonomy): Eukaryota > Metazoa > Chordata > Amphibia > Caudata > Salamandridae > Lissotriton > Lissotriton helveticus. Next base: position 1,035,607,232 of record NC_136068.1, on the reverse strand, counting down.
AAAATCTGGGTGATCATAGGATTGCAGACCCTACTCTCCTACAAGCAGAAGCAGAGCAATTTAAGTCCTGGGGTATTAAGCTAGTTCCCGTGCCAAAACCAGCTTATCCCGCACCACTACAGAGGAGGACAAGCCCAGAACCAGTGGCAATACAGGCAAACACTCTTGGCGTCCTCAGAGGAGCCCTGGGTAGCTCGCCCAAAAAAAGAAAGAACATATCGTGGCAATGCTCGGAAGATAGACCGAGGGCATCAGAAGTTCATCCAATAAGAGGGCGAAGGCCAATGCCGAAAGACAATCAGACACCTACGACTAAACTTTTGAGAGGAAGCCAGCCAAATAACAATACATGTAGACCGTGGGAACGGACAGAAGCTACACTGAGGGAGCCCCTTATCAAAACCAAGCATTTACAAGAGAAATAATGTCTCGAACAATCTTCTTACGCCCCGAGGAGGCCTGATGCCAGCAACAGACAACAGACGATACAAAGGGCAGTGCGCCACTTATAGGCATCTGCTCGTGGAACATAAATGGCCTTTCGTCAAAAATGGATGACATGGATTTTCAAAAATATATTTCTCGATTTGACATAGTTATGTTGCAAGAAACGTGGGTAACATCTTCACAACACATCATGGGCTTCACTTGCTTTTCATCAGCAGCAACTAGAGTCAACAGATTTGGTCACCAGTCAGGAGGATTGGCTACATACTTATCTAATACAACAATCTCATCGGCAACTCTTATGAAATCTTCCACATCAACAACTTTATCAGCAAAGATAAAATTACAGCTTGGCAACAAAGAAGAAGAGATCTGCCTGGTCAACGCATATGTTCACCCCAAGCATAGAGTCAATGACTCTAATTCAATTTCAAACCAACTAGCGGAGTATGTCTCTCAAATGGAAAAACCACTCCTCCTCTTGACTGGGGACTTCAATCAAAACATGCTTGGTTCATCAACAGAAGAAGAGGCTCTGGCTTTAAACAAAATGTACACCATACCTCCACAAAGCTCTCCGCTACGCAGGAAAAGGCACTTAAACAATGCTCTACTCAAAGACCTAGAACATTACAATCTTCGGGCATTAAACGGAAGATTCTCCACCGACTCTCCGCCTGTAGAAACATTCTACTCACAAACAGCGAGCTCCATCCTGGACTACACATTTGCCAGTTTGGCCCTATTTCCCCACATCCTGGGATTCAGAATGGGGGACAAGGGAGAAAGTGATCATCGCCCCCAGGAATGCCATTTAACAGCAAAAATGCCCACTGCATTTAAGCCAGACAAAATGATAGGGGCTATTCATTCCATCAATCAAAAAAGACTCAAATGCACGCCAACCAATCTAACATCTTTGGCAGAAACTGCCCTTATATTACACAACACGCTACAATCAAATACGGTTGGTCATATTCAATACTGGGAGCTATACACTGAGTCTCTGCTACGAGATCTGGCAACCAAGCCCATCCAAAAAAGCAATCTTCCTAATAAGGGAACCGTATTCAACTTAAAAAGAGGTCAGAGAGCTCAACTAAGGTCACACCAAAAACAAATTAACTCGACTCTACGGAAGCTAAGATCATCAGCAGAGAATTCAAACCTTCGGATAGAGCTGAGGAAACAAAGAGCGGAACTCAAATGCACAAAATGGAACATAAAACAAGAGGCTGAAAACGAAACATGGGCAAAACTGCTATTTGATTCCAAAAGCAGTAATAGCGCACGCTTTTGGCAATCGGTGAATAGGATTCTGCGTCCAGAATACAAAGAAACAGGCTCGCACATCATGGAACAGACATGGATCAACCACTTTTCCAGCCATTTCAACAATCACCTGGAACAGGCAGGAGCCCAAGAATCCAACAAAAAAGAGCCTCACCGCATAACGCCCTTGTCGGAGCCTCAGATTAAGAAGGAGCAAGGCCTACCGGAAAGTATCATGGTCGCATCAGCCTCTCAGCAAATATCACTAATATCAAAACAAATTCGCAAGGGCAGGAAAGAAGGCGCTCCAGGTCCCAATGGCATACCGCCAGCTTTATTCAAGGAAAAGTGCACAGAATGGGCCACTATTATGCAACCGCTATTCTGGGAAGTTAGACTTCTAAATAAAATCCCAGAATTCTGGAGAGGGTCGACAATCGTCCCTATATATAAAAAAGGCGATAAAACGGATCCAAACAACTACCGTCTAGTAGCCCTTCTTGATAATGAGGCAAAATACTTTGCGGGCACAATCCTGGAGGAGATTGTCTCATGGACGGACTCTAATGAGATTATACCTTTGAACCAGACTGGCTTTCGGAAAAATACAGTAACAACTACAAATATTCTGGCCATCTCACTAATGATCGATGCAGCAAAAACACGGAAATTGCCACTGCACATGTGCTACATTGATTTCAGTGCGGCATTCGATAACATTGACAGAGACAGACTCTGGAGGAAACTGGCACAATGGGGAATACCGCATTCCACGTTAAGTATGCTGAAGCTTCTCCATTCTGACACCTGGGTGCAGGTGAAGCTAGGAGGCGGCACACATATATCATCTAAAGTCAGCACCACCAAAGGCCTTAAGCAAGGGTGTGTGCTCGCCCCAATATTGTTTAATTTGTATATGGCGGATCTACCAGGCATATTAAACACCTGCAATTCCCATTCCCCGAGGCTGGGAGGGAAACCCCTGAGCAATCTTCTGTATGCAGACGATGTTGTGCTACTGAGCCATACCTACATCGGCCTCAAGCAATTATTAACTCAAATGCATAGTTATGCCATGGAAAATAAACTAAAAATAAATTTGAGCAAAACTCGCACTATGTCAATAAACATACACAAAAAAACGCAGAAGATATGGACACTGGGCGGCCAAAAAATTGAGCCAGCTTCGGACTACAAATACTTGGGAGTCATCTTCGACCAAGATGGTTCATTCTCACAGCAAAAGCTGGAAGCAAAAAGGAGAGCATCTTGTATTGCCGCCACATTAAAAAGCATAGCTAACCAACTAATAGGACCAATTTTGACTCCTTACTTGAAAATCATCCAGGCTAAGCTACTATCATCCATCTGTTATGGCAGTGAGGCTTTACGTGGGAGAGATGCCAAGAATCTAGACTTAAACCAGATAAAAGCTTACCGAACAATGTTTTCGCTCCCGTCCTATACATCGCCCGCCCAACTCAGGCTGGAATTTGGACTACAAAAACAAGCTCTTGCAAGACAGGGAGCTTAAATCATTTGCTGCCACAAACTTTGTTCTGCTACTACTAACACTCTAAATGAGCTGTTATGGCAAGACATTCAAAGCAGGGACGCATCTCAGGCAAGATCTTACCTGAAGACAGCCTTGGGGGCTACTAAACTAACTGCGATCTGGGATATGCAACTCGGCTACAAAGCATTCAAAAAACTGGTTTGGAAAACTGTTAAAACTCTTTCACTACTAGAGGATAAAGAGTCATTTGCTAAAAGAAGCCATGCATGGATGACCATAAACACATATAAATCCCTGACACCTCAACTATACTTCAGCCAGGGTTATCCCAAGACAATAAAACTGAAGTTTCTGAAATACAGACTAGGGGTCTTGCCTACTAGAGAGCATTTTCCACCATGGCTCAGGAACAATGGCCACGATGCCTGCACCTTCTGCAATATAGAGAAGGGCGACATACTACATAGGACTTGCCTCTGCCAAGAGTTCAGGCCAGCACGCCAGCTGTTCTTAAAGGACCAGCTTAAACAGATAGGAACTCGCACTAGAAGGCAAGCAGTACTGGCTTGTCTTAACCCTGCAAACACAAAACTGAACTGCAGGCATGTAAAGTTCCTTGCGCTAATTGAGCAGAAACTGCCAAAAAACATTACACAGTAAACATATAGACGCCAATTTGAACTTAATGAGACCTGCTCTTACCCAAAAGTAATGCATCTGGAACTTTGTGTTGGGCTTTTACTGTTTGCTCTTTTAATGACGTTTTAATGATACAACTTCTTTTATGATATTTAAATCTATTTTGTCAAATGTTTGCACTGGTTTTAATTAACTATGCATAATAAAAATTACCTTACCTTACCTTACCTTACTCTCCTACATAACCCCCCCCCCCCCAAACGCAGGGACATTAAACCTTAACCTTGACCAGATATGTCTTCATGTTCTAAGTGGAAATACCTGGAGAGACCATCGGCATTGCCATGGCCAGTCCCTGGTCTGTGCTCCACTGTAAAGTGTCCATCCCATGTAGGGAAATGGACCTCCTGAGTAGTTTGGGATTCTCACCCTTCATCTGATTTAGCCACAAGAGTGGCTTATGGTCTGTCTGAATCTTGAAGTGAGTGCCAAATAAGTATGGTCTCAACTTCTTCAGGGCCCAAACCACAGCAAAGGCCTCCCTCTCAATAGCTGACCAACGTTTCTCTCTAGGGGTCAGCCTTCTGCTAATAAAAGCAATGGGCTGGTCTTGAACATCTACATTAAGTTGTGAAAGCACAGCCCCCACCCCCAACTCAGGAGCATCTTTTTGGACAATGAACTCTTTGGAGTAGTCAGGACTCTTTAAGATAGGTGCAGAGCACATGGCCTTCTTCAGGTCATCAAATGCCTTTTGACAGCTAACTGTCCACTGAACCTTTTTTGGCATCTTCTTGGATGTCAGATCATTGAGTGGTGTCACAATGGACCCGTAATTCTTGACAAATTTTCTGTAGTACCCAGAAAGGCCCAAGAAAACTCTGACCTGTGTCTGGGTGGTTGGAGGAGCCCAGTCCTGTATGGTCTGGATCTTACTCTCCAGTGGTTGAACCTGACCCCCACCTACAAGGTGGCCCAGGTACACAACCTTACTCTGCCCTATCTGGCACTTTGTGGCCTTGATAGTTAGGCCTGCCTTTTGCAGGGCCTCTAAAACCTTCTTCAGGTGGATCAGGTGATCCTCCCAGGTGGAGCTGAAGACAGCAATATCATCAAGATAAGCTGCACAAAAGTCATCCAACCAAGAAAGGACTTGGTTCACCAACCTTTGGAAAGTGGCAGGTGCATTCTTCAAACCAAAGGGCATTACCACAAATTGATAATGACCTCCAGGGGTTGAGAAAGCTGTTTTGGCCTTGGACTCCTCAGCTAACCTGATTTGCCAATAGCCAGCTGTCAAATCAAATGTGCTCAGAAATTTGGCAGAAGCCAATCTATCAATGAGCTCATCTGCTTTTGGAATGGGGTGAGCATCTGTCCTAGTGACAGCATTGAGACATCTATAGTGCACACAGAACATCTTGGGTGTGATGTTTTGGTACAGTGGCTCTCTGATGGCTCAATTACTCCAAGGTCAAGCATTTTCTGCACCTCAGACTTTATACAGTCCCTGACATGGTCAGGTTGCCTGTAGATCTTACTCTTCACAGGCACACTGTCACCAGTGTCTACCTCATGGGTGCACCAGTTAGTCTGACTAGGTGTTAATGAAAACATATGTCTGTGGGCCTGTAGAACTTGTCTGCAGTCCCATTGCTGCTGGTCAGAGAGGCTGCCTGCCAAGGCTACTCCATCCACTGAACCATCATCAGGGTTTTGGGATAACAGGTCTGGGAGAGGGTCACTCTCTTCCTCCTGTTCCCCTTCTGTAGCCATGAGCAAGCCCATGTCTGCCCTGTCCACATATGCCTTCAATCTGTTGACATGGAGCACCCTGTGGGGGCTCCTAGGGGTGCCAAGGTCCACCAAGTAGGTGACCTCTCCCTTTTTCTCAATTATAGGGTGGGGTCTAGACCATTTGTCTTGGAGGGCTGCTGGGGCCACTGGCTCCAACACCCACACCTTCTGCCCTGGCTAGTACTCAGTCAGCACAGCCTTTTGGTCATGCCAAGCTTTCTGGAGTTCTTGGCTGGCCTCAAGGTTTTTGGAAGCCTTCTCCATGTATTCAGCCATCCTGGAGCGGAGACCAAGTACATAGTCCACTATGTCAAGTTTAGGCTTTTTGAGAGGTAACTCCCATCCTTCCTTCACAAGACACAGTGGTCCCCTTACAGGGTGCCCAAACAAAAGTTCAAAAGGGCTGTAGCCAACCCCCTTTTGTGGGACCTCTCTGTAAGCAAACAGAAGGCAGGGTAAAATGATGTCTCATCTTCGCCTAAGGTTTTCAGGTAACCCTTTTATCATCCCTTTGAGGGTCTTGTTGAACCTTTCAACAAGCCCATTGCACTGTGGATGGTAGGGTGTGGTGAACTTATAGTTAACACCACACTCTTTCCACATTGCTTTTAGATATCCAGACATGAAGTTGGTACCTCTGTCTGAAAATACCTCCTTTGGAAAGCCCACTCTGGAGAAAACTCCAAGTAGGGCCCTTGCCACAACAGGAGCTGTTGTGGTCCTCAGGAGAATAGCTTCTGGATACCTGGTGGCATGATCCACTACCACCAGTATAAATCCGTGCCCAGATGCTGTTTGGGGGTCCATTGGGCCAAAATGTCTATCCCCACTCTTTCAAAGGGTACCCCCACCACAGGTAGTGGTATGAGGGGGGCCTTTGTTGTGCCACCTGATTTGCCTCTGGCTTGGCAGGTCACACAGGAGTGACAAAACTCCTTGGCCTCTTCTGACATATGGGGCCAGTGAAAGTGAGGGACAAGCCTGTCCCAAGTCTTGTTCTGGCCTAAGTGTCCTGCTAGAGGAATATCATGGGCCAAGGTTAGAAGGAAGCCCCTAAATTGCAGAGGTATAACCAACCTCCTGGTAGCACCAGGCTTGGGGTCACTAGCCTCTGAATAAAGGAGCCCATCATCCCAATATACTTTATGGGTACCTTGAGCATTCCCAGCAGCCTCAGCAGCAGCCTGCTGTCTGAGGGGTTCAAGAGAAGGACAAGTTAACTGAGCCTGACCCAGATCTGCCCTTGAGGGTCCCCCTGTCCCCAGAAACTCAACCTGATCAGGTCCAAGCTCTTCCAGGACAGTCTCCTCTTGGATCACAGAATCATCCTCCTGAGAGGGCTGATCCTCAACCTGGGGCAAGGGGGAAGGCACTGCCTTAACCCTCTTGCTCTTCCTCTTGGGTTGGGACTGGTCTATAGTTTCAAGATCTAGCTCAGGTTCAGGTAGGCACTTCTTGGCCTGGGACCTGGTTACAGCAAGGACATGTGCTGAAATACCTAGCATCTCTGCATGAGTCCTATACTCCACGCCTGACCATACTGAGTCCTCTAGATCATTGCCCAAAAGACATTCAACTGGGAGGTCTGCACTTACCACAACTCTTTTGAGGCCAGTTACCCCTCCCCAGGAGAAATTAACAACTGCCACACTATGGGTAGTGTAGTGTAGTTCCTATATTCCCAATAGGCTCTGCGCATTGGAATAATATAAACAGCAGTGTAGACGTAGGACTGAGGTCGACTAGGTCTCTACTGACTATATTAGACTTAATTAGTTTTGCCAGCTGGCTCAGAGGTCACTAGAAATTTTCTCGAGTAAACAAGGAGGAGTTTAACTTCCCTGGATAGACAAGAAGGGATTAGCTTCTGACAACCATATAACATGACAACTTTGCTCCCTCAGAATAAAGAGTGTATCTCTAGAGTCGTGTGAAAACAATAGACGGTTATTTCACTCAGTCAATCGTGCATACTTAGTTTCACCAGAGTGCAGAGAAATAGAGAGACGGGCGTTTTCAATAAAAGGTGTTATTTATTAAGCAGTCTTCTTTCTCATGCAAGAGAAATGAATTGCCACAATTGCAATACTTATCATAAAGTAAAGTGCGTACAGTAAAAGGAGTATTATGAAATAATACTGTAAAAGCATTGATATGGTTTCTTAGCCATATGATACTTTAATATGGATAAAATATATACATACATAAAAACATTGACTAACGTACTCAACTGGTGCTTCTAATCTACGCCTACCCCGGTGTACCTGACCTAAGCCTAATACGTGGGAAGGAGTAAGTAAGTTGCAGTTTAAGTTAAGTTGGTTTTTGCCAAGGATCTGAATCAAGAATTCTCTTAAGGGTTTAATCAGCTCCGTACCTTGGTAATAGAATGTATGAGGTCTTGTATCTCTCTCTCTCTCAGGACTCGATATCCCAGCAACCCGAAAGGGCAGCTGGAAACACCGGAGCTGGATTTTCTCGGCTGGAGAAAAAGACAGCGTCTTTCTCAGTGCGTCAAAAGGGAGGGGCGGCGTCCTTTGGCTCCTCGCATCAGCTGGGCTTCCGGGCAAGTAGATAGCCGCTCTGCTCCAAACCACCGTGTGTTTCCCTAAGGCAACGTAGGTATATTTATACCTGAAAGGTGCCGGGTTTGACGTAAGGCTGGACATAAGACGTCACCAAGAACTAACAGTTCTTTCTGACTCTAGGAGTTCTTGTTCAAATCAAAACAAGAGCAGGGGGATTTCCCAGGTTGCTGGAGGCTTGGTTTGTTTAAAGAACGCGTTGTACTTTCTAGGAGTCTAGGGGAGTAGCCTTGCCGTATTTGGACTGCATGGGCTATTACTAAATATGGATATGATTCTTATGCCTTTATAAGGATATTATTTATTATAGCCATATAAGGGCATACATCGGGAATATCGAATTAGGGTCCTAGACAGAAACACAACACCCACTCCACGAATTAATGTCCATCATTACGAAAAACTAAGCAATATTAAACATATCGATGCATGTGTGTTTTCCAACCCACCCCACAATACATAAATCGCATTTGAAATGGTATATGGTAAATACACGAAAATGAGTATTGGTACTGTACGCTTTTCAAGCAGTGTTATCATTCAGTTAAATGCATATATATATCGGCTGAATGAATTGCGAAAATTACACATGAAATGGCTCTGTATACAGAAAGGAAGGTCGAGACCATTCCATCACATATTTATGCAAATGCTGTACATGTGCTAGAGGCTGAGGTAAAATATTGTCTCTAGAGTTCCTAAAATAGAAGCTCTGTTCTCTAAGAATAGTTCTACTTTAAGCAGAGTACTTTGTGCCAGAAAAAGGGTAAATATTTTGGAAGTGGAAAAAAAATAATTTCGCTCTGAAGGGAAAAAATAGTTCCAATTGTTTTCAGTAGCTGTGTTTATCAAAAACTGAAGGCCGAATTCAGAGTTCAGGGAACGCTGTGTGCTCGTTGTTTTAAAAAGATATTCTCGTTGTTCAGGGGAGAACACCATATCAGACAGACTTGCAAAAAATTGGTCTACAACATCAGGTGAAAGTTCGACCAAGTTCGAAAATGCTGTAATTGTGCATATGTGAGAATGGTTGCTATCATCGATGTCAGCATCAGCAATGCTCACAGAAGGTTGTACCTGTTTGGTGCTGCTTTCCTCTCGTACTTCACTGCCACCTACTCGTAGTGGTGAAGTCTCAACGAATGCCGTCATCAGAATAGGTAGCCGCTGGGGACAACACGATGCATGAGTCTTTACCGGACCTAGCAAGGTATCTGTATCCATTGGTACTGCTGATGGTAGTGTAAGACAGACGTCCAACACGCATTCTTCTCCGCATAGCATACATCCAAGCACAGGTAAGATGCAATCTTGCCAGATTGGTCTGAATGAAAGAAACCAGGTTGTACTTAGATCTCTTAGCCGGGCAAATCCGAGGACTTTAGTAATGCGGTCCCGGTAGCGTATAGCAAGGATCGTTTCTCCCATCGTTGCTGGAGTTCTGTCTGTGGCTTGGCTTGCCATATCGGAGCAGAAGGACCAAAAATAAAATTCCTGCTACGAGTCCCAAAAGAAGAGGCAGACCGCCAAATAATGAATGCACAAAATTCGGGATAATGCCCAGAACTGTTTGAAAGGGTGCTAACAGTCCCGAAAAAATTGTCTTAAATACATGTGCGATGCCACTGGTATCAGACATGTTTAAAATTTGACCTAACATTTCTACGAAATGCACGGGGCAATTTGTTGATAATAGGGAATGTATCTCTGCTGCTGTCCTTGCAACTTGCAGATCATACGTCTCTTTGGACGAGGTTAAAGGCACAGTTGTCTGTAAAAGAATGGATTTCATTCTGCTTAAAGTATCAATTCGAATAGAAGAGATATTCAAAAAAGGACATATTGCCGCCTCCATGTCTGGATTGCTGTTTGGATACAATACTTGCATACAGCAAGTGACCATGGCGCTCACGAGACAGGCTTTTCCTGGCACCATGCCACAACAGCTGTGGTCCCTTATTAGAACGTAGCTGCCGTTGGAAAGCTGTCTGAAAAATGGCTCTATCTGTTTTGCAGGAGTGCCGTGCAGGTGACATGAAAGGTTATTTGAAGACCCTTCGCAGGCTCCATGCAAATTAATACCTTGACACTTAGTGATTTTTTACAATTGTTGCCACTAAGAAATACCTCCTTTTTCCCTTCACTAAAACATTTGTGTGTATAAGGTAATTCCCATGTCGACTTGATGTATCCTTTACCCAACCTTTCATACAGGCCTGCTGGTATATATTTTTGGCAATACTTAAACTGGAAAGTTGTTATTGGGATTGTAATCGTCCCATGTATTATCCATTCAATGACAGGTCTCTCTGACATTGTCAATGGTAATCTCTCAAGTTTTTCAATGCTCAGAATCGTATAGTCTGCTCCTTTTTGTGCCAAACTGATTTGTTTATCAGTAAGGTTAAAGATAGAGAATCATGACGTTGTGTTGATTAAACGCCATGGCACGTAGCCTGAACGCAGATTTTGCAACGTCCAGCCAAGCTGTACAATAGAACGCAATTGGGACTGACCATGTTGTAACATTAGTAAGTCCTGCTCTATTATATCAATAGCAGATGATACAATGCTGTCCAGTGAATATATTCTGGAGGACAGAGTCGTTAACCCATTGTCCACCACAGAAAGTGATTTTTCCAAATTAATACGATCAATTTCATATATTTTTTCCGCTGTTTCAATTTGTGTTACTTTCCAAGCCTCGTTGTAAGCAGCGTATATACCAGCGTATATGAAACGTTTTTGACGCTGTTTGCGTGGTCCCAGTATGAAATCACGCAAGTCAGCACCGCCTTTAAGTAAAGTCAAGTGTTGCTTAATTTCAGCCAGTGTGGATGTCTGTAGCCATTCAAGGCAGAGTTTCCCTACACTGTATGTTGTAACTATCCCTGGATGTTGTCTCTGGGAGTATCTAGGGTCTGGCCTGTTCAGTTTTAACCCCTGTGTTTTGTTCAGGAATCTATCTTGACAGTTATTTGTGTCTGTGGGCCAGATCAACCATTTTTTCCAATCAGGATGTGTTCTGTTTTGGTGTAAAATATGGGATACATCTATCTCCACATCTGTAGTGCTATTACTATCAGGTATGGGCTTCGGAATAGACGGTTTATTTAAGTCTTTTATCTTGGCTAAACCAAGACAAGTTGTTTGCTGAATTGTGTCATTCAGAAATATTATTTGTTCTGGGATCATGCAGGCTCTAAATAATGCTTCTAAACCTTGGACCTGCCACTCTTTTGAAACCCAGATGGTTTTTGTTTCAATGTTGTTTTTCCAAAATCAAAACCAAATGTAGACATTTTGTCATAAAACTTTTCAGAATAAATCAATTTAGTATTTGTCAACATTGTTTTCATTCCTGTCTTATTTAACATTTTCTAGATTACCGTGTTAACGTTGTCTGGTCTTTTTAAACAACACACTGCTTTAAGAATTTCTTTTAAACAGCACATTGCTTTAAGAGTTCTTGTAAAGTGAGTGTAAGGATTGCAGGCTGGTTCCACAGGAGCGTCAGGAATCCGAAGAGTAATCCGCAGCCTTCCCCTACGGTCTTCCGACTCTATCAAGCACTAGAGTACGAGAGACACGCCAGGGGAAAACAGGGAAACAAAACAAGGAAAGAGGGGGGAAGACAACGATGATTGATGGTACTCTTCAGTAGTGAATATGAAGGTGTCTCTGCGGAAGGAACCGGAACCAACAGATAGGCTGTAATAACAAGAGGAAGTCAACAATTCTAGCTCTAATCCAGTACTATTATACCAACGTACATATACAACATATCACATACCCCAGGTTCTTAGTATGTAGCAGATGTAACAAGTGAAGATGAAGAAAATGGCACAGCGTCTGGAGCTATAATAGAGATGACACAATAGACGGTTGAGCCCCTGTATGTGAGATGATGTTAGGTACAATAATGGCCCATTGAACTCCCTTCTTACATCAACTATAATAGACCAGTCTTCGAAGACACTTTCACTACTGTGTGGCATATAATGATCTTTCCACCCAACAATTCTGGAGATGTCTTACACAGTGTATCACCATCTAGAGGAACCAAAGCAAGACATTTAATTCATACATACGTATAGATAGTACTAGTAAAAGATTGGTAACGCATGTGCGTTCTTACCGCGATTCTTGGTAGTGTGGAATATGAACCCACCCTGGTCCACGCAAGAGTGCCACCAAATAACTAGGAAGAGGGATCCAGTAATATCTCAGCGGTGAATGGCTGACAGTACCAGATAAGGGGAAAATCAATGGGGACTAGTTGGAAAATAGGATGGGAATAGGTAATAAATAAAATAGGGAGCAGCTAACTAACTAGCTAAGAAACAAAGAATGACCGGGGAATCTACTGACACCGGACAGCGGAGCAAAGCCCGGCCGCCGGGTGCAGTACACAAGGAGATGAATTCAATTAGGAAAAGACAATCTCCACCGGATGGCGGAGCAAAGCCCGGCCGCCGGGTGGAGAAAGCTGCCAGAGGATATTTAGGGAAGAACCCTCTGAAATAGATCCCACCGGACGGCGGAGCCAAGCCCGGCCGCCGGGTGGAGATCACAACAAGCGGAATGACAAAGACGTATACAAGGGTGCTGTATACGGGATCTCAGTCAGCAACGGAAAATGCTGTGTCCGGCCGGATGGCGGAGCCAAGCCCGGCCGCCGGGCGGGACACAAGGAAAGGGGGAGAAAGGAATAGGCGTTCTTGAGATACGCCGGAGGCAGTTGAACACTGCCAACAAATACTGCGTAGGCGTCTCCCGATTTAGGAGAAAGCAGGGGACGCATACGCTCTTCCAGCGACGAAATCAGGAAAGCAAAACAGGAACTGCAAGGACAGGCAACAAGGAAGATACGGAACCGGAAACAAGGGAAGCTTGACGCAAGAACGTGAAGCGTCGTTCCCTGTTTCCTGGTTCACTAAATAGCTTGTGTCTTAAAGGGACAGCGTAGGGGAGTCCCGAGGCATGACAGTACACTCCCCCCATGATGCTCCCCACCTGGTTTGGGCTTGTCAGGGTGTCGGCGATGGAATTCCCTCACTAGTCGGGGAGCATGTATATTGTCCACAGGCTCCCACGTGCGTTCCTCAACACCATACCCTTTCCAATGTATCAGGTATTGCAATGTGCCCCTAACTCTCCGGGAATCTACAATGGCCCCAACCTCGTACTCCTCTGAATCCTGCAAAAGCACAGGAGCAGGCCTCACCGGAATCTTAGTTCCAGGTTCAACCGGTTTGAGTAGCGACACATGGAAGACCGGATGGATCTTAAAGGAGGGAGGCAGGATGATCTTGATGGCGACAGGATTGATCACCCTCTCCACCTTGTAGGGTCCTATGTATTTGGGGCTAAACTTGCGTGAACCCCCCAAAGTGATGTACTTAGTGGAGAGCCATACTTCATCTCCTGGTGTATAAATGGGTTCTAGTCTCCTGTGTAGGTTAGCCCCTTCGGTGTATCGCACCTTTGCCATTTCTAGGTTCTCTAGGGCTCTCTTCTGTACTTCGCGTAGGTGTTCAACCCTGTCAGAGGCAGCTGGGGTAGGACAATCGGTGGGGACACCGGAGGGCAACAACCTGGGGTGATAGCCATAGGAACAATAGAAAGGAGACATCTTGGTGGAGGAGTGTGAGCTTTGGTTGTAAGAGATTTCAGCTAACCAGACTAACTCATCCCATTCATCCAAGGTTTGTAACGTTTGGTTCCGAATATATTGCTCGAAACACTGGTTAACCCTTTCTGTTTGCCCGTCAGACTGGGGATGGTGACTGGAAGACAGACGGACATCAATATGGAGAAGGGAACATAAGCTTCTCCAGAATCGTGACACAAATTGCGCCCCTCTATCGGACACTAGAGCAGAAGGGAAACCATGTAGTCGGACTATGTGCTGCATGAAAATGGATGCCAACTCTACAGCGGTGGGCAACCCCTTTAAGGGTACAAAATGAGCCATTTTAGTGAATAAGTCTACGACCACTAGCAGTGTGTTGTTCTTCAGTTTTGTGAGTGGTAGTTCAACTATAAAATCAAGTGACACAGTATGCCATGGACCTGCAGGTGAAGGTAAAGGCATAAGAAGGCCCACTGGATTGAGACGTGACACCTTGGTCTGAGCACACACACAACATGTCTTCACGTAGTGTTCGATGTCTTTCAACATATTAGGCCACCAGAACCGATCACGCACAGCCTCTATTGTTCTCTTGACGCCGGGATGGCCTGCTACTGGATGGGAATGATACCACCTTAGGACTTGTTCTTGTAGTTCCTTCGATGGCAACACCACTCCCCCTTGTACCTGTACCAGTCCCCTTCGCAGCGACATTTCTTGTGGCCCTACAACCTGCATCATGTCTGCTGCAACTTGACTAGTTCTGACCAAGGTTAGGAATTCATCCTCGTTCTGTACTAGTCCTATGATGTTAGCTCTGGGGATGATGTTGACTTGCTCAATGGGGTCTGAGGGGATATCAAAACCCAATCGCGACAAAGCATCCGCCTTACCGTTCTTTCTCCCTGGTCTGTATTGAACGGTGAAGTCAAATTCGCTAAAATATTGGGACCAGCGTAACTGTCTCATGGATAGGGCTTTAGCTGATTTGAGGTACTGGAGGTTTCTGTGGTCTGTATACACTACAGCAGGATATCTAGCCCCCAAGAGGTACTGCCTCCACTCCTCAAACGCCTTCTTAATGGCTAAAAGTTCTTTATCCCCTACCGCATAATTGTACTCAGCAGGAGTGAACTTATGCGAGAAGAAAGCGACCGGATGGTACTCTCCAGTCACCGCATCCGCTTGGGACAGCACACCACCTACGGCCACTTGGGAGGCATCTACTTCCACCACAAAAGGTAATGCAGGGTCCGGATAACGCAGGACAGGAGCACTAGTGAACGCCTTCTTCAGAAGTTGAAAGGACCTATCTGCTTCACCAGACCACACGAAGGGGACGCCTTTACGCAATAGCGAAGTGACTGGCGATATCAAGGTGGAGAAATCCCGAATAAACCGCCGATAAAAATTTGCTAGGCCCAGAAAGCTTTGTATGTCCTTCACCGAACGAGGAGCCGGCCAAGCCAACACAGCCTCTACCTTGGAAGTATCCATACTAAGACCTCTGGGGGATACGACATATCCCAAGAACGGTACTTCTTTGGTGTGAAAGGTGCACTTTTCCAGCTTGCAATACAAGCGGTTGTCAAGCAGTCGTTCCAATACTTTACGGACATGTTGTTCGTGTTCAGACAGGGTATCGGAAAAAATCAATAAATCATCTATGTAAGCAATCACATAGATCTCAAGCATGTCTTTCAATACCTCGTTGATAAAGAATTGAAACGCCGCAGGGGCATTACATAGCCCGAAGGGCATCACGAGATATTCAAAAAGACCATACTTGGTGCAAAAGGCAGTTTTCCATTCGTCACCCTCCTTGACACGCACAAGATGGTAGGCCCCACGCAAATCTAGCTTGGTGAAAAACTGGGCACTGCGTATTCTGTCAAGGAGGGAGGCGATGAGAGGCAGGGGGTAACGATTTTTGATGGTAACATCGTTCAACTTTCGATAATCAATACAGCATCGCAAACCCCCTTCCCGTTTTGGTATAAAAAATAAAGAAGAAGAAGCCGGGGACCGAGATTGTCTAATAAACCCTTTCTGAAGCATGGTATCCAGATAGTCCCTTAAATAAACGTTCTCCTTTTCGGTAAGGGCATAGACTCTACTGCAAGGGATTCTAGCTCCTGCCTCCAACTCTATACGGCAGTCATATACTCTGTGTGGGGGAAGAACTTCAGCTTCCTTGGCATCAAAGACTGCCTGTAGATCTTGGTAACAGGGTGGTAAAGACGTACTGGACTCTGGGCTGTTGCAGTTCATGCTTGAGCCTTTTACAGCTGCCCCCACTATGAATGATGGCACAACAGAAGGAAAGGTGACCTTAGATGTTTCCCAATCGATAACCGGATTCTGAGCCCTCAACCATGGAATACCCAGCAATACCGGAAATTGTGGTGAACTTATTAAATCAAACACCACTTCCTCCTGATGGTCGGAACCTATAGTCATGCGAAGAGGACTGGTACATTGAGTTACGGGGCCAGAAACAAGAGCACTGCCGTCGATAGTGGTAACAGTACTGGGAGTCTCCTTTGTCATACAGGCTATCAGGTTTTCTCTTGCCCACACTTGATCCATATAATTACCAGACGCCCCGGAGTCAATCATAACTAACACATGTAAACCCAGCGCCCCCTGAGTCATATATACTGAAATATATAAATGGTTCGTGGGAGTGGAGTTAACATCAGAAAAAGAGACTGTAAGACCAGATCTACCTGGGTTCCTTGTCTCACACGAACCCAGGCTTGCTAGTTTCCCTGTACTTTAGTTTGTGGGGACTTGGGTTTCACAGGGCATTCCCGTAAAAAATGACCGGCTTTACCACAATAAAGACACAATCTAAGTGCTCTTCTCCTCTGTCGCTCTTCTGTAGTCAAAGGACCTCTAACAACCCCTATCTGCATAGGTTCACTGTCATCACTAGGTTTCTCAGGAGTGGTCTTCTTCTCCTTTGTACCTGTGTACCGGTAATCATATTTCCCTCTCTCTTTCTTTCGTTCTTTGCAGCGATGATCTATCTTAACGACCAAATCGATTAAAGCAGGACAGGAGGTGGGAAGGTCTACTATCTGAGAGAGAGCGTCTTTCAAATCTTCCCGTAAACCCCTATAAAACACAGTACACTGTTTGGATTCAGGCCAGTCAGATTCAACCACTAAGCTGCGGAATTTGGTTATATAAGCCACCAAGTCTTGGGTGCCCTGTTTAAGGTCTAACAATTCAGTATCAGCTGAGTGAGTATATGTATGCCTATCGAACAATTTGCGAAATTCTCGCCTGAAGGCCGTGTAGCTGTGTAATAAAGGATCATCCCGGTCTACCAATGGAATTGCCCAGTCGGCCGCTGACCCACTAAGATACGATATCACAAATGCTACTTTGGCCTGATCTGAGGGAAAACATGCTGCTTTACAAGAAAAGTGCAACTGACACTGACTAAGGAAAGCAGCGCATCGTGCTGCATCACCTGCAAATCTCTCAGGGGGTGCCAGTGGAATTATAGAGGGAGTAGTTACTTGTACCACTGGTGTACTCCCACCTGAAGCCCCCGAGGACTGCTGTCTCTGGAGGGCATCCATCCTAGCCATTAGAGTTTGCGTTTCCACCTGGAGATTACCTAACATTCCAGCTAGGTCTGCCAGGGTCACTGCTTCGAGATCCATGACGCTCGGGTAGAACGTACCACTAGGGCTTCACGTTCTGTAAGGATTGCAGGCTGGTTCCACAGGAGCGTCAGGAATCCGAAGAGTAATCCGCAGCCTTCCCCTACGGTCTTCCGACTCTATCAAGCACTAGAGTACGAGAGACACGCCAGGGGAAAACAGGGAAACAAAACAAGGAAAGAGGGGGGAAGACAACGATGATTGATGGTACTCTTCAGTAGTGAATATGAAGGTGTCTCTGCGGAAGGAACCGGAACCAACAGATAGGCTGTAATAACAAGAGGAAGTCAACAATTCTAGCTCTAATCCAGTACTATTATACCAACGTACATATACAACATATCACATACCCCAGGTTCTTAGTATGTAGCAGATGTAACAAGTGAAGATGAAGAAAATGGCACAGCGTCTGGAGCTATAATAGAGATGACACAATAGACGGTTGAGCCCCTGTATGTGAGATGATGTTAGGTACCATAATGGCCCATTGAACTCCCTTCTTACATCAACTATAATAGACCAGTCTTCGAAGACACTTTCACTACTGTGTGGCATATAATGATCTTTCCACCCAACAATTCTGGAGATGTCTTACACAGTGTATCACCATCTAGAGGAACCAAAGCAAGACATTTAATTCATACATACGTATAGATAGTACTAGTAAAAGATTGGTAACGCATGTGCGTTCTTACCGCGATTCTTGGTAGTGTGGAATATGAACCCACCCTGGTCCACGCAAGAGTGCCACCAAATAACTAGGAAGAGGGATCCAGTAATATCTCAGCGGTGAATGGCTGACAGTACCAGATAAGGGGAAAATCAATGGGGACTAGTTGGAAAATAGGATGGGAATAGGTAATAAATAAAATAGGGAGCAGCTAACTAACTAGCTAAGAAACAAAGAATGACCGGGGAATCTACTGACACCGGACAGCGGAGCAAAGCCCGGCCGCCGGGTGCAGTACACAAGGAGATGAATTCAATTAGGAAAAGACAATCTCCACCGGATGGCGGAGCAAAGCCCGGCCGCCGGGTGGAGAAAGCTGCCAGAGGATATTTAGGGAAGAACCCTCTGAAATAGATCCCACCGGACGGCGGAGCCAAGCCCGGCCGCCGGGTGGAGATCACAACAAGCGGAATGACAAAGACGTATACAAGGGTGCTGTATACGGGATCTCAGTCAGCAACGGAAAATGCTGTGTCCGGCCGGATGGCGGAGCCAAGCCCGGCCGCCGGGCGGGACACAAGGAAAGGGGGAGAAAGGAATAGGCGTTCTTGAGATACGCCGGAGGCAGTTGAACACTGCCAACAAATACTGCGTAGGCGTCTCCCGATTTAGGAGAAAGCAGGGGACGCATACGCTCTTCCAGCGACGAAATCAGGAAAGCAAAACAGGAACTGCAAGGACAGGCAACAAGGAAGATACGGAACCGGAAACAAGGGAAGCTTGACGCAAGAACGTGAAGCGTCGTTCCCTGTTTCCTGGTTCACTAAATAGCTTGTGTCTTAAAGGGACAGCGTAGGGGAGTCCCGAGGCATGACAGTGAGCTGCTCGATGTCATTTTACTTTTCAGTTGTGTTTTACTCTTCAGTTGCGCGCTATTCAAGAACTGATGAACATGAGCACATGTGAGTGCCTAGCTGGCATTATTTTTTATATTCACGTTATATAGCACTTATGCACTGGGGGAATCACGTTTGAACACGATTTTTCAACACAATGTTTGTTTCGGTAAGATGTATGTAAACGACAATTTGATAATTTTATTTTACTGTTGATTGACACTAGCATTATTGTACCTTGTTTCAGCTGATTGCCCCTGATGAAGGTCAACAATGACCGAAATGCATTGGACTAACGGATTGGAAATGATTATAATCTTATAGAACACAATTTGTGATTGAAAGACGAACTTTTGAAAAAACTTATGAATGAAATAAATTCGTAAAAAGTTGAATTTGGTATTTGTAAGTGAAATTTGGAGGAACTCTGGGATAGCTAGGAGGATTAACAAGCTGTGCAACAGGGGATGCTCTCACGGCTGGTGGGAAGCACTACATTGTTATTTAACATTTTAAAATAAAACGTTTCTGGATCACTTGTGTTAAACCCTGAGAAGTATGGGAATTTCTCATAAAATGTTTTCGAGCTGCCTTTAGGCGGTGTTGCACAATGTTCCCATTGGTTATAATTTAAAACATTTCTAGGCTGAGCAGATTTATGCAAGTAGTGATGACCATAATGAATATAACAGTATAACTCTTCATAATTTGACGAACCCTGCAAATAATCATGTTCTGTAAATTTTGCTGACATTACTAAATCTGACATCATATTATTAATATTTTCAAAGTCCCAATCATCAGAGAAAGTACTTGATTTTACAAAGTCACTTAATGAAACCTTGAACTGGTGTGGATATTTTAAGAGCTCAATCGGGCCATAAATTTCATAATCCGTTTTGTCCCATGCTACCCCACCGGGTATTGGATTGGCTGTGATGTTCACTGATGATAGTTCTCTTTTCTCGATGTGAGATGACTTGTGAGGCTTTAGGACCAAGTTGATGTTCTGACTTGCTGTGTCCATTGTACTGTATTTTCCTTCAATGAATGTTCCCAAACAAAGAACCATGATGAGCCAAAGCAGGAGGAAAAGTACACCTAACACAATCCAAAATTCAATCCACGGAGAGATCAGATAGGTTTCTTTGAGTTGATGAAAGAGTTCAGTTACTTTGTCTTTGAAAGTTTTTGTTGCTGGCGTTTCTTCATGTTCACTTGGATCATCAGAAAAGTCATCGAAATTGATGAAGTAGCCAGATGCAGTTCTGTCAATTGTTGGAATTGTTTCCGGATTTTCTTTAGTCTTTGGATCTTTCTTTGAGACATTAGTATAGTCCGATGCTACATCGTTGTAGACAGGTGTTTCTTGATGAACTGTTGCAATTTGGGTTTCAAGACGCACAAGTTCCATGGCTTTGTTGCATAGTCCTTTTTTATTCACTGTAGGTTTATCAAATGTGATTAGTCTTTCAGTTTGAACCTCTTGGATTGTAGCAAGATTTGGTCTTCTGCTATTTCTTGGGAGTCCACTGGGCCTACTACTTATTATTGGCCACATGATTGTGGTTTTACCAGGTCGATGGATACAACTCGGTTCTCCTTTTTACCAGCAAGGGGCGGTAGTACTACTGATCTTGTTCCGCTGACAGCTAAGACAGGTACTGCTTTTCTGTAAGAAGGCCCAAATTCCTTCTTCACCGCGATCTTTTCTCTCACCAGATCCCCAATCTTTGTAATCCAGACAGGTCTTGCTGGGACAGGTGGTTTTTCTTCAGTGGCTGTTGGCTGTAGTTTTAGATTACTCAGACTTCTTCTTGTTTCATTTAACTCCTGTAAAACAGCCAAACGGTCTTTGATATCAAAGGCTTTTTCTTCTACCACTGAAGTTTGACTATCTAAGTCCTGGATATGCATTCTAATACCGAACAATAGTTCGTATGGAGTGAGACCTTTTAGAGAATTTCTTGTCAGATTGTTAAGACTACGTTGGACACTTGTTAAATGTTTGACCCACCCATCACCTGAACCTAATACCCTCGCCGTTATAGATTGCTTTATGTCACGTTTTTTCTTTCCACTACTGCATTTCCCTCAGGATGGAAGGGAGAAGAGTACCGCAATGCAATGCCCTTGCTGGTCATGGCCTCTTTGTAAGCTCGAGAGCTAAACGCAGGACCTAGTCAGAATGTAGCATGCCAATTGCGTATATGCCGATAAAGACTTGCAAATCTTTTATAACAGTTCTGGCGTCAGCCGAGCGCTGGTGTCTGCATTTTAAGTGAATCTAGTCTTAATATTTATGGGATCGCGTTTCTCCTGCTGGATTTTTGCGTATAGATAGCCTTATGCTATCTAATAGAGGTATCCTGGCACTAGTCTGGTCCGGTTCACGACTGCGATCTCGGTTGCAGTCTGGACAATCCTTTGCAAAATTGTAATGTTGCAAGTTCATCCCCAGCCACCAGTATTCTGATTGTAATTCTTTTAGAGATTTCACGATCTCTTGGTGCCTTAGACCCAATCCCATGTGTGCGTCTGCTATTAAAAAGACTCTCCGGTTCGTGTTTGGAATTACTCTATCCCCCACTGCAGGGATTTGAGCAAAAGGAACGGAGTTTGCATCAATTATGTATGTATTATTGAGTGGATAGCCAAGAGGTAATGCTGCATAGTTGCCTTTTAATGAGGTTTTTACCGCGAGCATGGTTTCTCTGTCTATGTATTTTTTAGAACGCTTTTTTTGTGGCTACGGAAGCCGGTTGAGCTGCTTCCTCTGTGGCTCTGTCAGCCAATGAATTCCCTGCAACGTGAACCCCATCACGTCGATGACTCAGTGTATGTATCACGTGAGTCTTTCGTAGTTCTTTCTGCAAAAGAACAACCTGTTCCCAAAGCTTTTTATGCTTTATTGTGGCACCTATGTCATCTTTGTAACCGTTTTTGATCCATGTCTGCATGTCATTATTATAAGACTTGACGCAGTAATGCGAATCGCACACTATTAGTGTGGGGAATTCGCGATCGGCATTTTCAAGCGCCATCTTTAAAGATCTTATTTCGCTGCGTTGTAGGATTTTTCCTCTACATCATAGTGTTGTGCAAATCTGTCCATGTAGATTACACATATGTATTATTTCGATTGGCAGAGGATATTCTTCTTCATATTCTAGATTTTCTAGTTTTTTCATTTTCGGGTCAAAATAGTATTTCACGTCTTCTGCAGCAAGAGAATTTTCCCATTGTATCCATTTTGGATCTAATGCCACTGCATTCAGATTGCGTGGGCGTGTTAATGCCTCAAGGGCTGATTCTGCTGTTAAAACAGTTATCCTTCTGCCTTGGGCTTGGGCTCTTTCTTTTGCTACAGCAGTTTGAACCGCACTTAGAATTTTTTCAGTAGAACTGAATTTCATTTCAGCTTGTGTGTACAAGTGTGATTTGTAAGCTATTGGTACCGTTTCTCCCTCATTAGAGGTTAGGTACGTGAATCCGCATCTTCCTGGGATGACTCGGATTACAAGGTTGCGTATGTTTTCGCGAGTTTGCAATTTTGTTTTAGCTAACATGTCTGTTTGCAATGATCTTAAAATTTCTGTGTGTTTCTGAGTCCAATTGATTGGTTTGAAATCAGGTTTTATTAATTCATAGAGAGGTTTAACCCTCTCTGCATAATTTAGAATGTATGTTCTTCCGAAATTCAGGAAACCTAGTATTGATTGTAAGTTCTTCAGCGTTTTAGGGGCTTGGAGTACAGCACACTTCTCTAAGAAGTTGTCTGCTAGGCTTTTGCCTTCACTTGATAATTCATATCCTAAAAATAGGACAGTTAGATGGGCAATTCTTGACTTTTTAAAGTTGAATTTGTAACCCTCAGCTGCGAAACCAAGTATTATGGTGTTCACTCTTTTCAAGTGAGTCTCCAGGTCATCATCTGTGAGATAGATGTCATCGACATAGGATAATGCCTCATCATCATATATTTGTAGTAACTCTGTTACCCTTGCTGAGAATAATCCTGGGCTGTTCTTTAATCCCTGTGGGAGTCGACAGAAGTGTTTTTGCGACCCCATTATGGAGAAAGCGGGCAAATACCTGCTTTCAGGTGCAATGTTTAGACAAAAGAATCCATTAGAGATGTCTAATGTCGTTTTATATTTTTTGTGCACGATGTTATTCATTAGTGCTGCACTGTGTGAGTTTTGTACTGCAAATGTTTTGCAACCGGCGTTTAGGTGTCTGTAGTCCAAAACTAGACGATATGAATCATCTGGCTTGGAGACAGGAAACAAAGGATTGTTCATTTGTGAGGTGCATGTTTCAATCACCCCCTGATATTCAAGTTGATCTAAGATCTCCCTGACTTGCTTTTTAGCTTCTTGTTTAACTGGGTACTGCCTTTGTGCAGTGGGTTGATTTTTTGACTGGATTTTGTGGGGAGGAGAATCCTCATCCCATCCTACATGATTTTTATATAATGCAGGAGCTTGGGCTACTGCCCATTTTCTAGCTAATGTGTATTTGTTATGAATTGGAATATGATTTGAGAAGGCAGGCATAATCATTCCTTCAGTACCAACAGCGTGTCCCGTCTGGGAGACGTCCCCTAGTCACAGCTCATCAGTCCCAATAGGGTTATCCAATTAGTAATGAGTTACACCGTTGTTAAATTCACATTCATTTTAATTTTTCATTGTTTTCAAGAATTCCTTCATTCTGTGTATTTATAAATCCAAATAAGTAGTATTAAATCTCATTTTTCAAATACATCCATCATCCAATGCATTTCGGCTAGCAAAAAGCCTTCATCAGAGATATGGGTCTATAATCAAAAGAACATGATGCATGAGGGAACAGAAACTAATATTCGACGTGTAGTGACTCAATAGATACAGAAAGTGCAATGGTGAGAAGGTCAACGCCCCCAGATTCAAATTAAACATGAAACTCAATAAAACAATGGAGCATGAAACTAAGTCAACACTGAATCACCCGTGAGTGCGAAAATAGTGTGTTCACACAATCCTATACTGTAAACGACCTACATATGTCATAAAGATAGAAATTAAGCACTCATATCAACATTAAATAACGTCTGTACTAAAGTAATGGTCAAATTATTATCATGTTATTAGCATGTGTTGCGCCTTATCAAACATTACGCACATTAGTAGTTCAAACAAAAATAGAAATATAAAAATAGTTCAAACAAAAACAGTCACGCGCTATTTTCGTATCGGTACAACATTCCTACAGCCATAGAAGATTCCGTGGTGAACCATGATAAACATAGTTAACAAAAAGGAACCGAATGTTCTTCTAAACTTGATAATCATTTCTTCGCCATGAGGGCACTCCCTGACAAACTCTGGTGGCCAGTCTTTCTCAGCTAACAGGATGTCATAGCCTTTCGAAAGGTTATGCCAAAAGAGACCCCTTACTTTCCTAGTCTTGTCCCCCTCTATACGCAATGTTATTTCGTATAACTTATGCGGTTTGCTAACTCTGGTGTCTGCAGTTTCCACTTGAATGTATTCATTCGTGTCCACTGTCTCCAGAAGATTCATCAGGATCTTGCGAGCTATGGTCACTTCTGCTGCGCTGTCTAGCATTGTCTGGGCCCACTCTCCGTTTTTCAGTTGTGTCCTCAGTATCCTCGGCATGTTTTATTATTTTAATACTAGCTACCTTCTTTCTTGGAAATTGTAATTTTTTACTTTGATGAGCAGGTTCCTTGTCTTTGGACTTGACGTGCTCTTCCTTGTGTTTTGACCGTCCTTTTCTTTCCGATTTCTGTGAGGAAGTCTGAAAAGATCGAGAGGGACGTGTATCAATATGTTGATATCTATCATGTTTTCTTAATTTATCTCAATCTCTAAGGTTGTATCTTTTCTCAGAGGGCTCCCTCTGGGGAGACTTGTGTCCTCGGTCCGGAGATCTTTCTCTCCGTTGAGGAGACCTTCCTCTGGACTGGAAACGTTTTTCTTTGGGAGTGGATTGTTTATTTCCATCCCAACTCTTTTTTGGAGTGTTTAGATTATTTTTAATAAAGGTTTTTCCAGGATTTTCAGTTAGTTGGGGTTTTATGGTGTCCCACCCAAACTATCTCTACCTAGTTCTTCATAGGCTTTTTCTATGATTCTGGCAAGTTCAAATGGTTGTTCTGCTGTTTCTTTCAATTTCTGGAGATATGTTATATCATCCATAGCCAATTGAACTAATTCTCTATATGCCTTTGTTAATTCTTTTAGATTAACTAAGAGTTCTTCGCTTGACATCTTTTCAATGTCAGGCTGTGGTGTGTAGCTGGCTAGAACCGGCCACGTTGCTCCTGGTCTACCTAGTGGACCGAGCCTGCTGATTTGATTTTGATGTTTTAGGGCGCCATTAAACCAGAGCAGGTGCTCTTGGTAAGTTAGTGGGATTTCAACATCCTCGAAAGGAGTGTATTTATCCGGAGGTTCCCCTATTTTGTAATAGTGGAATTTGTGTGTCACAGCGTGTGCTGCTGGAAAATTTATCCATGAATAGAATACCTCTGTGTGCCGATATTCATGGGCCTCTAACACGAATATGACTGTACCACCTCGTGATGATACTCCATTTTCTATAAGTTTTTTAGTTATAGTTCTTCTTACATTTACCAGAATGATTATAGCATTCGGGTCTTCATCTTGGAGGCTTGGAGAGTTGAGCTGTTAATCTAGCTCTCTCCGTTTCGTCTTCACTTTCCGACATTTCACTGATATAAAGTTTTGTTGCAGATCAAGTTTCAAGGGAAACAAAGATTAGGTGCACAATATTTTGGAACACTGTATCCATCAACGTTGACTAAACCAAAAACTATACATAGGAACCTCTTCCTACTAAGTTCCGGCGGATTTGAACCTTTTACCCACTCCAGACGTCTATTGGAGTTTTTACGGGAAAAGGGTCTGTGTGAAAAAGCACGACTGAGTTACTCTAATGTCTTGCGTTAGATTATCGCCTTACCAAACGTTGGGCGCCATGTAGTGTAGTTCCTATATTCCCAATAGGCTCTGTGCATTGGAATAATATAAACAGCAGTGTAGACGTAGGACTGAGGTCGACTAGGTCTCTACTGACTATATTAGACTTAATTAGTTTTGCCAGCTAGCTCAGAGGTCACTAGAAACATTCTCGAGTAAACAAGGAGGAGTTTAACTTCCCTGGATTGACAAGAAGGGATTAGCTTCTGACAACCATATAACATGACAAGTTTGCTCCCTCAGAATAAAGAGTGTATCTCTAGAGTCGTGTGAAAACAATAGACGGTTATTTCACTCAGTCAATCGTGCATACTTAGTTTCACCAGAGTGCAGAGAAATAGAGAGACAGACGTTTTCAATAAAAGGTGTTATTTATTGAGCAGTCTTCTTTCTCATGCAAGAGAAATGAATTGCCACAATTGCAATACTTATCATAAAGTAAAGTGCGTACAGTAAAAGGAGTATTATGAAATAATACTGTGAAAGCATTGATATGGTTTCTTAGCCATATGATACTTTAAAATGGATAAAATATATACATACATAAAAACATTGACTAACGTACTCAACTGGTGCTTCTAATCTACGCCTACCCCGTGTGTACCTGACCTAAGCCTAATACGTGGGAAGGAGTAAGTAAGTTGCAGTTTAAGTTAAGTTGGTTTTTGCCAAGGATCTGAATCAAGAATTCTCTTAAGGGTTTAGTCAGCTCCGTACCTTGGTAATAGAATGTAGGAGGTCTTGTATCTCTCTCTCTCTCAGGACTCGATATCCCAGCAACCCAAAAGGGCGGCTGGAAACACCGGAGCTGGATTTTCTCGGCTGGAGAAAAAGACAGCGTCTTTCTCAGTGCGCCAAAAGGGAGGAGCGGCGTCCTTCGACTCCTCGCATCAGCTGGGCTTCCGGGCAAGCAGATAGCCGCTCTGCTCCAAACCACCGTGTGTTTGCTTAAGGCAACGTTGGTATATTTATACCTGAAAGGTACCGGGTTTGACGTAAGGCTGGACATAAGACGTCACCAAGAACTAACAGTTGTTTCTGACTCTAGGAGTTCTTGTGCAAATCAAAACAAGAGCAGGGGGATTTCCCGGGCTGCTGGAGGCTTGGTTTGTTTAAAGAACACGTTGTACTTTCTAGGAGTCTAGGGGAGTAGCCTTGCCGCATTTGGACTACATAGGCTATTACTAAATATGGATATGATTCTTTTTGGCCTTATAAGGATATTATTTATTATAGCCATATAAGGGCATACATCGGGAATATCGAATTAGGGTCCTAGATAGAAACACAACAGTAGTAGTGATATTGCTAGCATTGGTCACTAGGTAATTATCACCCAGTACAATTTGTCCAGGGTCCACAAAGTTAGGTGTCACCATAGTGACATTGGCACATGTGTCCCTGTAGGTCTGAGCCACTTTTTCATTTATCAAAGTTGTCTGCCTGTACTTGCCCAAAGTATTGGGACTCATAGCAGTGGACATAGCCATGTCCACATCACAGATCAGAACAGCCTGAGTAGGAATCCTGACTAGGACAGAATTCATCTCAGTTCCCATGGTTAACCCCATTATAGCCTTGGTTTGGGAACTACCACTGCTGACTGTACTAGGGGGTGCAGTTGCCTTCGGGGCTGCAGTGGCAGGGGATGTACCTTTCTTAGTGCACTCACTAAACCAGTGTGAGACTGACTTACAGTAATTGCACCAAAGTTTCTTTGGGCCATCATTCTTCTTCTTTTTCTTCCCAGTTTGGGACCCCCCCCCTCATTAGAAGTATTTTGGGGGCCTGAAGAAGACTTCTGGTCTTTTTGTTTTTGATCTCCACCCTTCTGGTCTGCCTTTTTCTGATCACCTCCATGGTTCTGGGGTTTCTGCTTAACCCTGGTTCTGACCCATTTGTCTGCCTTCTTTCCCAATTTTTTTTTTTAACGTTTTATTTTTACGTCAGATCTGAGTCAATCAGGTGTTGGTGCAACAACTGGTTCTGGCAATTATTAAGGATCTGTTCTCTCATTATTAGATTGTACAATACTGTATAGTCTGTAACTTTACTTCCCAGTAACCAACCTTCCAGAGCCTTAGTGGCACAATCAACAAAATCAGTCCAGTCCTGAGTCTGAGCTTTTTGGGTATCTCTGAACAACAACCTGTATTTCTCAGTGGTTAGGCCAAACCCATCAATAAGAGCACTCTTCAGGATAGTGTAGCTTTTAGCATCCTCAGGTCTAACAGTGAGGAGCTTGTCTCTTCCTTTTTCTGAAAAGGAGAGCCACAAGATTGCTGCCCACTGATCTAGGGGAACCTGATGTACCATGCAGGCCCTCTCCAGAGCAGTCATCTATTTGTGGATGTCATCCCCATCTTTGTAGGGGGGCACAATCTTACTCAGGTTTCTATGATCATAGGACCTGTCTTAATCCTTAGGGATATTGCTGCCACCAGTGGAATCTAAGCCATACAATTTTCTTTCCCTTGCTAAAGCAAGTTTAGCTTGGGCCAGGGCTGTTTCCTCTTTCTCTATCTGGAGTTGGACAGCTCTCATCCTAGCCTCATGTTCTTTTCTCTGAGGGGAAGTCATTCCCCTTTGAGAACCCCTGAGGCATTAGAGAGGAGAGACTCCCTGGAAGGAGATCTTTCCCTTCTAGTGCCTGGGATAAGCCTACTATTAGGTCTGGAGAGGTGACACTCCTCTCCATTCCCATGCAAGCTTAGGTTAGCCTGGCTAAACCTTCTGACCTGAACTTGGCCCTCCCCTCTATCATCTGACTCATCCTCATCTACCTCCTCATCCTCAACTTCTGGGGTGATGGTCTCATCATCTATGGGGGTTACTCCTTCTCCTGGATTACCCGAGGGGCCTGCAGAAGACTTCTCAAGATCAGGTGTCTCTAGGACATGTATCTAGGACATGTATCAGGATTGGGATGGTAGGGTTATGACCCTTTTTCAGCCTCCTTGAGGTACACAAGGCACTCAATTCTCTGAAGCTGAGTTTTTCATAGCTGGAGGGTGCCCTGGGAGGGTCACTTTCCACAGGTAGAGAACTGTATTGTTCACCTGTGCCAGACATGACTAGTGAGGTGTGGGTGTGTGCACCTACCTACACTAAGTGTTTACCTACTTGAACCTTTCTAGGAGTTGTAGTCAGGGTGTGCTAGGCCCTTTGGTCTACAACTACTAAGTTCAGTAGAACTTAAATATTTAAAGTTTTGTTTATATGTACCTATAGTACTTGGTGTGATCTTTCAAATGATATTGTCAAAGATTACAATTGGTAAAACAACAGCAAGCTCAAATCCCACCGCTGCCACCAATGTGAGAAGTTGGCCTGGTGTATGATGTTCACTATTCTAGTGAGCACCTTGTACCAGTCCAAACAACCCTTATGGTGATTGGTTGTTAATCAACCTTATAGACCAGCTATCCTAGTGGTAGCATGGACAAAAGCAGTCTTAGGCTAAACTCAAGAGGGAATGTGAAGCCAGCTGTTTTACCACATGCAATCCTTTTAATACCAAATTAAAGGACACCACACAAGTTATATATCATAAAATATATGTATTTATTACTAGAATAATCCTCTGTACTCTTTATGAGGACAGAAGCACAAGCGTTAAACAAAGAACTTCATATAACATACAAAAGTTGCACAAATATGGATAGGCCCTGGTGGCCCCTAAAACCATATACTAAAATAGGCGTATAAGAACCACGTCACGAACAATGGTAAGGCCTAGGGCCTTGGGAATCGCTGGGGCTACACTGGACTAACAGCAGTTAGGACGTGGGAGGCCCACAGGATGCGGGTGCAGTGTCTAAATGCACACGCATGCACCAATAGAAGTCAATGGTGCGTAAAAGTTAGAAAGTCGCAGTTTTGGAAGTCTTCCGACTGGACTAGAACTTAACCACTTAAAACTAGGACACTAGAGATGTAAATCTCTACAGGAGAACCGTAGTGCTGGCGTTACCTCACCGACAGGAAGCGGGTGCATAAGTGTCAAAGTGTGTCGGGTTTCGTCGTGGAGTTCTATGGAGCCTTGGAGAAAAGATGCTGCAGGCGACCCGGAGAGAAGATTCCGGTTGGATCCAAGGGTGGATCAAAGATGTAGAGTACCTGAAAGCAGAGGGGACAGAGTCTGGGTCACTAGCCAGTGACCAGGAAGGAACCAGGAAGGAACCAGGCGATGTCGGGCGCAATCAGGTGGTTGTCATGAAGCTTGTCTCCGCTGCCACGTGGACCAGGAGGTATCGATGATGACCAGGAGCTGGGCACGGACTGTCCCATGAAGGCTCTCGCTGTCGGCGGTGTCGGCTTCCGGATTGGAGTCAACAGGCCTTGGCAAATGCAACCCACGCAGGAATCAAAGATGGCTTCTGGGTCAGACCAGCAAGGTCTGATGGGCTGCTCCTTTTCAGGGGAGCAAGGGCCAGTCTGGAGCAACCAGACCAGCGGTGTAAATTTGAAGGTTTGTCGTCACAGAGGCCACTAGCCAAAGGGCAAGCGACCGGACAGACGCGTCGAGCAGGAAAATGCAGAAGGCCCCCACGCAGCACTCGGTGAGTGTGGAGAGGTGATCTTCGGTGCAAAAGCTGCTCGGGCTGGGGCTTCTCAATCCCCAATGCACAGCTTCGAGGGTGCCTCGGGAGCTGCACGGGAAGCACTTCGCTGGCTTTCCAAAATGGCCGGTCCCACGTCTCACGTCGCATCCACGGGTCTCAGCTTTGCTGTGGCTGTGGATCGGGCTGTTGGATGTCTGGGAATCCGGTTCTTGTCGATCTCTGTCGCTCGAGCTCTGGCGGGAGCAGCAACAAAGCAAACCGTTGAGCGCTTGATGGTGCCTGCTTGCACAGGGTGGTCACTCCTTGACTACAAGGGAGATTCTTCAGTCTTCTACGTCGAGTAGGATGTCGAAGGGTCCAGAGTTATGTATCAAAGTTTCAGTCAGGATTATCTAAAGTCTTGGGACTTAGCTCCTCCCTTTATTCCAAATCAAGGGTCTGGATTACCTGCTAGGTCCCTCCTATGGGTGGGACCCAGGAAGGGGGTTGTTACACCCCTTTCCCTTTGTCCAGTTTTGCGCCAGAGCTGGGGCTGGAGTGCCCCAGCACCGGTTTGAACCGGGCTATGCATGGGACACCTTGTGTGCCCCAGGCAGTGTCTAGTTTCATTCAGCCCTCCCTGCCCCAATCCACTATCTCCTGCCTAGGGTGGTGCTAGCACCTCCCTGTGACAGGAAACCTTTTCTCTAGGCCTCTCCTGCCAGAGTTTCGGTCAGCAGCAGGAGGCCAGACTTGTGTCTGTGGCAGCA
This sequence comes from Lissotriton helveticus, assembly GCF_964261635.1. Taxonomy (NCBI): domain Eukaryota; kingdom Metazoa; phylum Chordata; class Amphibia; order Caudata; family Salamandridae; genus Lissotriton; species Lissotriton helveticus. The sequence continues at coordinate 1,035,575,774 of NC_136068.1, read as the reverse complement.
GCATCCATTTTGTGATGCTGAGGCTCTGGTTAGTTTTAACCACGTTTAAGGAAAGTAACATGTCTTCTCCCTCTAGAAGGGTTGAATGCTACCCCCATCGCCAGAACTGGCGAGGGGGTAGTATTCCAAAGCGTATGACACCTTACACGACATGTTTTGATAGAGCCAGACCAAAGATAGCATCTAACCGCGAGGATTATAATGCACTTAAGAGTATATGGTATGGCAATACCCTGGAACAGCTACAAGGACATGGTTCCGAAAGCTGCAGACAGGCTCAGCTCATGCTAGAGCACCATCTCACATAAAACCAAGCACTCTGCCTCCAGGATTGTTAAGGCCTGCCATAGGAGTGACTTATAGGTGTATATGTGTCCAGATATAGGTTTAGACATAGGTATACTATATCTAAGCAAGGGGTGATTACAAGACCTTGCCCCAGCTGAGTGATCAGCCAGTTGTGTCAGTTTGGATGGCCAGCCAGGGGTGGCAAAAGATATGCTGCAGCCCCTGGTAGGCCTTGGATGCACCTATGCCCTGGGTACCTATAGTACTCTGTACAGGGGCTCATAAGGTGACCCAATCCCAATTGGTGATGTACCTAAAGTACATGGTTGTGAATTTAGAGAGAGAACAGCAGGGCTGTGAGTCTGATTAGGAGGCCCACAGCCACATTAAGTCGAAAACCAGTGAAGCAAAAAGCAAAAAGTGGGGTGACCATAGGAAAGCAGACCCTACTCTCCTACACTGGCGCCTTATCACGGCCTCATCTGAGCATTTCGCAGGACTTTAAAACCATTTTATATTCAACGACTCTTTCTGGTTTTTTTCCAGTACCCCTGCGTTCACACTCTGCCTATTCCTTTCATTTTTGAAATACTTTTACTGCCACACTGGGAGAGTGCTTTTCCTAAAAAGAAACATTAGGCATATATGATAGTCTCCTGGAGGGTTTTCTGACATCCCGGCAAAACTAAGAAAAAATCATTCGTGTTAAGAAGGACGGTAGGCAAAGCTAAGTTAAAATTCAAGTTTTAATGGTATTAATGAAATACAACACACCAGCAGCAGAAGGGTTCCGTGCAGGTTGCAGGCTGAGTCAATATGGGAAACTGTCAAAATAAACTGTCAGCTGGCATTCTAGAATGCCAGCTGATGATATGCAAAGCAAGCGTAAGGACAGGGACATGCATGGCGGGGACGGAGGCTTAGAGGGGACAAAGGGTAGCAAAGGAAAATGTCCAACATAACACATCTCCTTACGGAGGAAAACAAAGTAGTGGTTCATAATAACGAGAAAGAGGAGAACCACTCACACTGTATGTTAGTCACAAACACAGTCTTTGTACTTGCTGGGCTTCACAACCCTTTGACCATGTCTACTAATACATCCTGCTTCCTCTGCGGTGTCACCTTCTTTTTCCTGTCCTTCTTCTGACTCAATGATGCTCTCTGTCTCAGTAAAACCCTCAGCATTGCTAATGACTGGGTCTCCTTCTTTTGCAATAACTTCCTCAGGATCCTGATCTTCCTCTGACTGGCAGTCACTCACCCTACCGTGCGACTCTGCCGAACTACTAGTGCTGACATCTCTGTACACCCCGATGAACTCAATGAGCGCCTAGTCAATACCAACCACATTGCCATTGGATTGGGATAATGCAGGTGTGCAGTCCTCTTCTCCATCCGACTCTGATCCCTCATTGATCAACCAGTCAAAGTTGTCCTTCTTATTAGTGTACTCCTGTTCCTCATGTTGTGGTGATCCGGCAGCGCTCTGATCATTAGTTCTATTGCCTCTTTCCCTCCCTGTGGATGTACAAGCTGATAGGGTGGAAGCATGCCACACCTTCCCATCACTGAGGAGTGCAGAATTGCAGAAGACTTTCTCCACTACTAACGATTGAGAACATCTATTTTGACCCTTTTCAACAAAGCCACTTTTCTTCACTCTCACTCTGTCTCCTTCTATGATATTGATTTCTTTGCTCTTATGTTTTGCATCATATCTCTCCTTACATGCACTTTGTTTCTTTTGGAAGCTCTCCTTGGCCAATGCACTTGGCCACTCTGCTCTGCTTTCTGTTTTGAGCCATCCAATGTTGTCCTTTGATAAAGGTGTCCTCCCTCTCATAAACTCGAAAGGGCTGAAGTGTGTGCTCTCTCCTGGTGCAATCCTGTATGCCCAGATCATTTTGTACTCTTCTTTCATCCAACACAGTCCATTGTTGTTAGCAAGTTGTATTGTTCCTTTTATTACCCTATTAAAGCATTCGATCGCCCCGTTTCCAGCGGGATGGTGCACAGAAGTGGTTTTATGTTTAATACCATTCCTTTCCATGAACTTTTCGAAGCCCCCTGATGTGAATTGGCTTCCGTTGTCACTAAGAATAGTTTTTGGTGTGCCTTCCCTCGTGAAAACCCTGTCCAGGAATGTGACTATATTTTGTGTTTCCACTTTTTGGCATATCGTTATCTCTGGCCATTTGGATAAATGGTCCACCATGACCACAATGTGTAAATGTTCTTCCTTGTACCTTATGGGTTCCATAATGTCTATGCCCACTCTTTTCCATGGCATGCCAGTACATTGCAATGGTTGCAGAGGGGGTTTCATCGTAACCTGAGATTTGTCCGAATTTTCACACTGGACATAGTTTCTCACAGTTCGTTCAATTTCTAAGTCACAGCCTGGCCACCAATACCAGCTCTTAATCCTGTGTTGTGTGTTGTTTATGCCCAGGTGTCATTCATGGCATATGTCTAATGTTCTTTTCCTTAGTGCGACTGGTGGTATAACCTTGCATTGTCTCAAAATGAGCTCACCTTCCCTGGACAATTCATTTCTAAGTTCCCAGAATGGTCTAAGCTCATTTCTTATACTCTTCTTAATGGGCCAACCACTAACAATATATCTGTGCACTTCCTGAAGTGTCTCATCCTTTATGTATGCCTTACTCCAGTCATAGTTTTGTATGCTGGGGAACTCCTCATTGATGCTTGCCACACAAAATTCCTCTTCCCTTTCCCTTGCTCCTCTTTGCCTGGTAGGGGTAGTCTGCTTAGGAAATCAGCAACTACGTTTTTAGCACCGGGCAGATACTGCACATCATAGTTGTAATCTAGCAGTCTCACAGACAGGCGTGCCAGTCTAGGTGATGCATTATATAATCCCTTTACGGTAAGTACCTTTGTGAGCGGTTTATGATCGCACCGTAAGGTGACCTTTTTCCCCCAGATATATTGCTGAAAGTGTTCCAGTCCCCACACACAAGCTAATGCTTCCCTCTCAATTACCGAATATTTTTGCTCCATCCAGAGACAATCGCCCGGGAGACCGATTGTCTCTGGGTGTGAATCAATATTAGAACCAGTGGCCAAATATGTTGACATCTTCTTGAAGCAGTTCATCAACCAAGTACCCCTCATATTTACGAGACACTACTGACTTCTTGAATAGAATTGAAGGTCAATTGTTCAACAGTAATTTGCAGTGGCTAGTGTCCTTCGACGTAACGTCACTTTATACACAAATCCCCCAGGACGAAGCGCTAGAAGCAATGGAGTTTTCTCTTGAAACACGTACAAGACCACACCGAGTCCCGACAGCTTTCATCTTAGATCTGGCTCGAATTGCATTGAAGCGTAATTACTTCAGGTTTAAGAACACGTTCTATATGCAGGTAAAGGGCTCAGAAATGGGGTGTCCTTTCGCAACAGAAATGGCCATATTGTTCATGGCCCTGTTTGAACAAAAATTCATTGACAACGATAATCCCTTTAGCGACTGTATCACACAGTGGTACAGGTACATCGACGATGTCTGGTGTGTGTGGAGTGGCCTTGAACAGCGACTAACACAATTCCATGAATGGTTAAACACAAGACATCCAGACATCAAATTTACCATGACAAAAAGTCGATCAGTATTGACATTTCTTGACGTGGAATTATTTGAAGAGAATCAGAAACTAACTACAACACTACATCGGAAATCCACTGACAGAAATACCATCTTACACTATCGGAGCTCCAATCCCCAAAAATTGAAAAACAATTTACCATACGTACAGCTACTAAGAATAAGGCGCAATTGTGCGCGCAAAGAAGACTTTATGGTTAATGCATCCATCTTTACTGACCAATTAAGAGATCGAGGTTATCCCCGAAAATTGCTGAAACACGCTGTCAAAAGAGCTTGGTATACACCACGAGACACCCTGCTAATCAAAAGAGTGAAACCTCCCATGGAGAAACTGGTGTGTGTATCCACGTTTGGTCCGCATACCAATAAATACAAGAAGATCATTCTATCAAATTGGCACCTCTTAACCGGACTGGACCTCCAGATGGAAAAACCTCTATTTGCCATGCGTAAAAATAAAAACATTGGGCAAAAAATAATCAGAGCTGACTTGGGACGAACATCAACGCCAGTTAGTGATTTGCGCACGCAGTGGAAGTTACCCCCCGTTCAAGGTCACAGAAAGTGTGGGAACTGCTCCGTCTGCAGTACGACAATTGAGGGCCATGAGTTCATACATGACGGTATCAAATGGACACACAATGAGTTCACTAACTGTAAAACTAGGAATACCATTTATGCGATCAAATGCCCAAGTTCTCAAATATACATTGGGAAAACGACACAACAGGTGAACCAGCGAATCGTACAACATATTTCGCGCATCAACAATCATGTACTGACGGCCCCGATGGTGCAATATTTTGTTGAACAAAAACATTCAGAAAGAGACTTTCAATGGACTGTACTATCCGGTATTAAATTGCCCCCACGCGGAGGCAATTTAGAAAATATGCTGGCTAAAAAAGAAGCCTATCTAATTCTAAAGTTTCATTGTACAACATGAGGATTGAATGATCTAAGCAAGTTGAATCAAGCACTAACTTGAACATTGGAACCACAAGTCCCAGAATCCAAAGGGACAAGGAACACGATGATGACACGTATAAAGGCAGAGACAGCACAAGCATCGAGTGATGCATGTTTGGTGAGAGATGCCACTTTCCGAATCAAGGTGGAAGAATACTGAATCTATACCAGAAGAACACAGCTGCAAAGTAAGTGAAACCCGCCGCAAACGTTGTTATGAAATGTGCATGGATGGAAGTAGACCTGTGGTGAAACTGTCATACAGAACAAAAATGTCACAGTGGTATAAGTACTCCATCGCGACAACATGCTATGCAATAACATAATGGGCTGCAGCAGATAGACCAACAAAGACGATGAAAGCTGCCCCAAATTTAGATGAGGATGCAACTCATCTGGTAGAAGAGGAACCTTTCACACAAGTAAGAGAAATGCAGCTGAAAGCTCTTTCTAAGATAAAAACAATGAGCAACTTCGGTCTGTTTAAACAATGGCAATTCATTTGTTTGTAGGGTGAATTCAAAACGTCCTAAGTTTACTGTGTCTGGAAACACGAACACAAGTGGGGAGTCATCGAAATAGATGTACGAAGACTCCAGTAAGTTCTTCCAACTCTAAGTCATAAAAAACAACGATCATAGTTAAGATTGTCCCATAACGTCAGACTCCAATTTACATAAAATCAATTTGGTTGTGTTTAGGGACAGAACTTGGACCATCAAAAGAACCCCATCAAAAGCTATAAGGTACCCTTGGTATGTGCTTAGTGGGTTGGTTTATTTAAAAGTTGGTAAAGAAGGGCGTTACTCGTTATATATTATTTTGTTAATTACTAGGATTACACCGTGGTCTAAAGTCCTGATGATAATCCCCCAATGCAGAAGGGTATTGGAAACGCGTCGGCACGTCTTTAATCGTCTGCGAGGGACCAACATTGAATGGGACTCTAGTGAGGGTGTCATAATTGAAATATACCCCGAGAGCGAACTTTAATAAAAAATTATTTTCCCCGCAGTCTGCCTGTCATAGTGCCACATAGAATTTGAATTTTGACAGGCAATTGTTGAAATTTTGGACTGGTGTAATTAATTGATGCAAATACAACAGTGTTTTGTCTCTGTTTTTGACTTTCTAATATGTTTTTGTAAAATGTTTTTCATATAATTTTGAGTCGCACAATATACTGAATGAAATGTGTATTCCCACTATGCATCAAGAGTAATGAATAGTTGTTTAAAATGAAGTTGAATCAATACAAATATGAAAGTAAAGTACAATGATTGTTTGCGTTGTATTTCGAATCTGCAGTATTAATTAGCAGTACTGAAATTGGTGGCCAGGTAACTTTTTTGAAAAAACTAACTCCTTGTGGGCAGCTCTACACGTCTCATTGTACCACGAGTTAGGTTTCAAGGTGGAAATCTTTCTAATTGGCTTGGTATTTATAAAATAGTTTTTTAGACCTAAAAAGAGGTCATTGTGGGCCCTAGTTATGCGAGCATTACAGTCCTCCTGATTTTTAAAGCTGTTAAATTTCTTTAACGACCCCGAAACAAGGGCCCTGATCTCTTGCACTTTCTTTTCATCGAGTGCGACCTTGGCCCAACGTACACTCCTCATATCGTTGGCCACAATTACTTGGTTAAGGCCGGACTCGGCTGCGGGTTCGCATGGACTACAAAAGCTCTTGTCCTTCAGTGTGAGAACCAGAGGGTTGTGATCACTCTCAGGGCGACTTTGCACTACCATATCTTGAACTAAGTGCCAGAACTCGACTTTTACTAGGATACAGTCAATTCCACTTTTTGATCGGCCATTATCAAAGGTCGCCTCTCCCCCAACATCAGACCCTGTTCTACCATTTGTTGCTCTTAGACCCTATTCTAAACACAGCCCTTTTAATTGTAGGGCTGCTTCAGACCATTTCTTGATGGGGGGAAGATTCAGTTGGGGGACACCCCAAATTTCGTCCACCTCAGTGCTAAGTCTACCATTGTCACTGTCTAGGGGCTCAAAGCAGGTATTGAAATCTCCTGCAATAACAAGATTGACATTTGGGGGCCCTTCGGCCAGGAATGACTCTAGGGTAGAAACAACCTGAGATGATCTCCCTCCCAATAGGCCTCTTGCATACACGTTGAGCAGGAGCAAGTCAAGACCTTTAACGGATTTGACTCTAATAGCTTGTATATCCGGACTATCCAGTACTAACTCCTCTGCTGTGATCCCCTCGAACTGCCTAACCCAGCACGTTAGACCCCTCAGTGGTGTTCCTCTGTGCCCTCTTAAAGCTGGTTTTGTAAAGTTTAAATAGCCATCATGGAACACAGGGTTAATAGACCACGTTTCCTGGAAGGCCCAGATATCCACTCCCTTAACAAAAGAGGCCCACTCATCCGAGACCGTCTTTGATTCTAGACCTGCTATATTCCAGGAAGCAAGGACCAAGGACGACCTCTGCATGGGAGAGTCAATCTGGCCGCTACTTATTACATTAACCTCAAGATGTTCCTCAGGGATCGGCACTACATAGCGTAAGGGGCTAGAAGATACATTAGCCAGTGGTGGGATCGGGCTATCGGGCATCAAGATAGAAACATCGGCCCCCAAACCAAGCCCCCCAACCAAATTCACCTGCAAACTCGAACCCAGTCAGTCATTGACTTCAAGTGAGGAAAGGACCTGTAATAATCCAGGAAACAAGTAAAAGTTCAAGTAGGTTTATTCAGCAGCACAGCATCATGTAGGCAGCTACAAGTCCAAGCACAACTGACATTAAGATGCAGAATGCATCACTAGGAAAGTTCTGAGAACCAGAACACCATGAAGAAAGGCTCATGCCCTTAAAGGGGAAGTAATGAAATGAAAGATATACAGTGCAGGATGTAACACATCTCCCCCCTAAAAAAACAAGCATTTGCAATGCAATAGGTCTCGCATTTGTGAGAGTTAGAGCTATTGGCATTGTAAATGACAATGTCTTTGACCCATATGTTTTGGTTTGGAGTGGAGTGGATGTATGTGGAGTGGAGCGGAATTAGTTATTGTGTGCTGTGAAGGGATTTGTGTAGTGGAATTATGTGGCATTGTGTGCAGTGGAAATGTGGATAGCAGTTATGTGGTATTGAGTTCACTGGAATGTTGTGGAGTGTGATTGAGTGTGACTGTTCGGGATGGGACTGTAATTATGTGGATCGCTATATTGTGTTGTGGAGTGGTGTGTAGTTGAGTTAAATTAGGTGGAGTGTTGGATTTTGTGGCATGATGTGGAATTCTGTGGTGTAGATTGGATGTATGTGGTGTGGTCTGTAATTTTATTGTTGAGTTGAATTATGTGGTTTGGAATTGAAACGTGCAGAGTTGAATTGTGTGACATGGAAGTCTGTGGCGTGGAGTAAAATTATGTTGATTGGAATAGCAGTGAAAAGTACGAGCACGTAGTCCGCATACATTGCCATGCTACAGCATGCATGCCCCGCTTATAAAAGGGAATGGTAATTAGGGTAAAATTACATATGGAACAGACAGCCTTCCCAGATGTTTTTCATTCGCTGTTGTCCTTAGATGAAGCAATTTAGATCTCTGTCAGGGGAACTCACAATCTCAAAGCCAATGTGGCAGCTACTACCAGAATTAACAACTCAGGGATTTTATGTAAGTGCTCTTTGTTAATTGATACTTTCCCTTAAATAGGCCATTTAAATGGCAGACAGACGCTTCAGTAACAGCACAGTGAACACACAAGGGGGGTGACGACAAACATTGCTGCTCGTCACAAATAAGTAATTATAGACGGTAGGGGTGAGGTGCTGAATGAGGGAGGTTTGTGAGTTAAATGAAAAAAGACACAGGACATCAAACCTGATATTGCACAAAAACCAATATGTGTACACAAGCTGCCAAATGAATAACATGAGCCAAATTGTATTGCTACCATATATGTTGACGGTTTTAAAAGTTGCAGTTAGTTTCCCTCCTATCAAGATAACCCGCAGAAGCTGTTCCCTGCTGCAGCCGGGAGCATGTTATGGTGCGTACTCTGAGCACACAAGGCGGTTGAAGACAAACATTCCTGCACATGACATAAGAAGAACATGTACACACCCTAGAAAACAAACAGAAGCAGATGGCATATAGCTAAACAGGACCTCTGGCGATGAAACATGCAGAATAGGAGAGAATGTGGGATGAATACTAGCTTTCCAAAGCACACAGGTAGCAGTAATATATGTTTCAGAGTGCTTGTTATCACGTGCTCTTTCTCAAGCATAGAGCAACACTGCAAGTTCTAGAGTGCTTTTGATCTAGGGCTCTCAAGAACACAAATGGCAGCACTGCAGGTTCCAGAGCACTCACATTCTTGCACACTCTCTGAGAAACATACAGTAGGTTCTAGAGTCTTTCAGACCAGGCTAAGCATGAACCTACTGTAATTGCATTACAAGGACTCACGTGACGGGAACATAGTGTTTACAGAAGCAAGTTTTAATCGTATACGCCTATGCAATCTCCCATTTTAACTCACTGGAAGTGAACGAAGAAAACAACCCCCAAAATAAGAATACACATAAAATGAGATGTCCCGGCATAGTAGGGCAATGGCATTATGCGGCAGGGTTGACTAAATTATGGAGCAAGAAAGGGAAAATTACGTGATAATGAGGAAGGTTTTGTGATCGTATTATTTTTCAATTATTGTGTCATTTGTATGCGTTAACACGGTTTTGGCAAAGATTTCAACTGTTAAGCACCATTTAATCTCTCAAATACAGCAATAAGCAACTGTAAGATTGCAACTTAACCTTTGAAACAGGCCCTCCACGGGGAGCAGCAGTGAAAATAGGGGGGACAGGCAGAGAAGGGGGGGGACTGGAGCAGAAGCAGGCTGAGACTAGAGGCTAATCACACACTGACCTTTTGGCTAAATATTTCTGCATACGGTGAATGCGGCTTCCACTGAGCAGAGAAGATTAGAGAGAGGAAGCAAACGATGTAGGTACAGAATCAGAGGAGTGTGGACCGTAAATGCGAAAAACAGAAAACAAGGAGGGGCTATTTGGTCAGGGAATGTGATTGAAAGCAGCAGTGAACAAGCAAAACAATGCGTTTAACACGGGAAGAGAAGCAAATTAAAAAGGAAGAGACAAATGAAGAAAACGCCCGGCCGGACAGCCAATTGCATCGCGGCCCGGCCGGAAGTCCCGCCTCCTCGAGCACCCGAGAAAGGAGAGGAAAAGTCTTCCCGCGGCCCGGGGCTCCCGTGAGCTGCGGAGTGCCCCGGAGCCGCCTGTGCAGAGGAGTAGCTTTTGTCCCGCGGCCCCGGAGAAGAGCTGCAGAGCCGAGGAGTCACACCGGGAGCAAAGAGAAGAGTTGCGGAAAGAGCCCCGAGGAGCGGGAGCTCTCGTGTAGCCCCCGCCAGCAGAGCCCGGAGCCGGTAAGTGTTGTCAGGTGGGGGGGAGAGCTGCAGCGGGGGCGGGGGTGTGGGAGGGGGGGAGAGCTGCGGCGGGGGCGGGGGCGTGGGAGGGGGGGGAGAGCTGCGGCGGGGGCGGGGGAGGGGGGGGAGAGCTGCGGCGGGGGCGGGGGAGGGGGGGGCAGATGTCTCTGTATGTATGCGGCGGCCGGGGGCGCTTCTGTGTATGCGGCAGGGCGGGGGGAATGTCTCTGTATGTGTACGTGTGTGTGCACATTAGATGCAGGCAAAGCGCGCTCACGAGGTCAAAAGGCACTCCACATAAAGAACTACCAGACGCATTGACGCCTGCACTTCAAAGTGAAACTGACTGAAGCAAGCGCCCGGCCCACGTTAAAAAAAAAACCACACACGCATTAGATACAGTCAAGGCGCGCTCACGAGGTCTAATCTCCAGCAGAAGAAATTCGAAACAGTCTGCTGTCCACATTCCCCTTCATTCTCCAGAAAGCGGCAACATAAGTTGTCTCCCTAGACAGCAAAAGCTTTTGCTTTTGCTTTCGTCTAGGCGAGACCTAAAAAAGGATTAAAACATATGTACAAAATCATCAAGAATAAAACATATGTACAAAATCATGAAAACAACTAAGGCAATATATTATACATACATACATACAAGAAACATAGACCAGGAATTGAAAGCCGTAGCAGAGAAAAACAGTGACCAAGAAAGTATTCCCTATCAAGACTAACCAAGAACACAAAGGAAAGAACGCCAATTTCTTGCCACAGCAACTGGTGAGTTACAAAGGATACTAGACTCTGCCTACTTGAAGTGACCAGTGCTGTCAGTTAATTGTGAGAAGTTGTGACACCGAGCAGTCAACAGCGTTACTCATGAAAAGTTATGACACCGAGCTGTTAACAGCGCGTATCTTGAAGACAGTTCGTGCCCAAGCACAGCAGAAGCCTAGCTGCAGCAGAAGAGGAAGAAACAGAATTTGCGAAACAAGGCAGAAACTGTAGACTAAAGCGTCTTGTGCAATCGAGTGAAGGCGTAACTGTGAGTAAAAAAAAAAAAAACCCCTTGTGAGACTTGCCCGTAACTCAACAGACATGATACATATAAGTAAATCGACAACGTCTTTTAAAATTTGACTCGAGCGGGTGAGTACTTGAAATCAACTGTGGCTCGAGCAGAAAGAACGCATCTTTCGAAGTGTGACCCGCGCAAAAGAACACGAACACGAGACTACTCACAGTTGGAATTCCCCAGGAGACATCTTCGAAATCGAACCATCAGAGGAAGAAGCAAACAAGCGTCACGACAGGAAGCGGCAGTGACACAACAACGCTGCGTAATGACGCTACGTGGCGGCCATCTTGAAACAACATTTCGTTACTAAGCAACGCGTTTTTGCCGGAACAACGCGACTTGCAGAGACTAGACATCCCAGTAAAAGAACAAGAGCATATTATTCAAAACTCGGTGAGTTTAGCAACAAGAAACGCTACTATTTACAATAAATATTCCATAGTAAAACGGTATCCTATAAGAAGTATACACAACATTGTATAAAATGCGAGTACAATAGCAAGACTGATTTCTCTGTTAGACAGCACCTAGCACAATTAACAGCGAACTCTTGACTCTTTTATTTATTGTATCTTGAGACACTCAGCCTCCATCAAAGAATATCTTTACTTATAAGATACTGACCACACGGAGAGTAAAACCTACACTATAATAAGTGACAAAGAAAGGAATAAGTTTGCGAGATGGAAAACCTGAATGTAATTGTACCTCCTATGTTTCTGCAAACGACTGGCGATCCACCCATTGAGTGGGATGAATGGATAGACATTTTTGAAAATTACATAGAAGCACTCGATGGGAAAGATTTCAGCGCAACTAGGAAAAAGGCCCTCTTGTTAAGCGCTCTAGGCAAAGAAGGTCAACGTTCTTTTAAATATCTTCCATTAGGATTAAGCCAAGATGGAAGGGCAATAACCAATGTGTATACGGAAGCAAAAGCTCGCATGAAGAAGCAATATGCAAAGGAAGTAAATATCGTCATGGCAAGACATAAATTTTACACTCAACCTCAAAGGAATGAGGAGTCTGTTGACCAATTTGTGGCTAGGTTACGCGAGTTGTCCATTAAATGTAATTTCGGAGAGATAAGAGACGAAATGATACGTGATCAATTGATAGTACAATGCCGGAATAAAAAGATGCAGGAAAAACTGTGGGCAGCGAAAAACCCTACCTTGCAAATGGCTATAGACATAGCGAAAGTAGTTGAAGAATCGAATGCATGTATGAAAGAGATGGAGAGGAAAGACAATGCAAGGGAAAATGTTCAAGGGAATGGAGTTTCCTGTGTTGAGCCTGTTGAAGTTGCTGCAGTACAAAGGAAAAGTATAGACCTAAGTGACAGAGGTCCAAGGAGATATAATAATGGATTTTCAAATAATGACAGAAGTAGGTTCCAAGGGAGGATGTGTAGTAGGTGCGGGAGTACTTTCCATAACTCAGATTTCAGGAAGTGCTTTGCCATCGACCAAATGTGTAGAAAGTGTGGAAAGAAAGGACATTTCGCCAAGATGTGCAAGAGTGCAAATGTTGACAAGGTAGCTGTTGTCGAAAACAAGGAAGTCGTGAAAGATATAAAAGGGGTTGAAGGTACCAACAAAATATTATGTTTAGGTGAAGAAGGTATGAGTGAAAATGAACCTGGTAGGAGAAACAGACCCAAAGCACAATTTCTAATAGATAAAATAGAAGTCAGGTTGATGGTTGATCCAGGGTCATTGTGGACTATCATCCCCAAATATATGTACTTAGAGCATTGGAAAGATGTACAATTATTAACTAGCGACATTAGTCCTTGTGGATATCAGGGTGAGAGTATAAATGTGATCGGATTCATGGTATGTACATTATCATTTAAGGACCGTTCCGCAAGAGGGAAAGTATATGTAGCGAGTTCAGGTCCTGCAATTTTGGGATGGGAACTACAGTATGACCTCGGTATAATTATCAATCCTAGAGCAGCACAACAAGTAATGGTTGTAGATAATATAACCACAGATTCAATTGTTAATGGGATGAATGGTTTGTTTGATGAACACATAGGAGAACTGAGAGGTTATGTACATAAAATTGTATTACATGATAATGCCATACCTATGCAACACAGAGTAAGGAAGGTCCCATTTATTGCACGTGAAGAAGTGAAAAAGATGCTGAAGGAGATGCTAGACCAAGGGGTGATAGAACAGATCGAAACGTCACCCTGGATTTCTCCCGTAGTTATCACGACCAAATCTGATGGAAAATTCCGTTTTTGTGTGGACCTTCGCACCTTAAACCAGAACATCGTTGTAGATAACTTTCCATTACCAAACATCAACAAATTAGTCTTGTCACTAAAAGGAGGAAAGTACTTTTCCAAGTTAGACCTTCGCAGTGCGTATCACCAAATAAAACTACATAAAGACTCCAAAGCATTGACAGCTTTTATAACAACAGAAGGAGTGTACCAATTCACACGAATGCCCTTCGGACTGGCTTCTGCAGCCGGAGTATTTCAAAGAATGATGGGAGTAGTACTGAAGGGTGTGAACAACGTAGTACACTTTCAAGACGATGTCTTGATATTTGGAAAGTCTGTTGAAGAACACAATTTAATTTTAAAAACTGTTCTGGAAAGAATGGAACAAGCTGGCTTAACACTAAAGAAAGAGAAATGTAAATTTGCAGTAGAAGAAGTCGAATACCTTGGATACACTTTGTCTGTTGATGGGATCAAACCCAAGAGGGACTTATTAGACTCTATCAGGAAAGCACCAGCTCCTTGTGACAAAGATCAGCTGAGGTCTTTTCTCGGCCTCATCGAGTATTATGCTAAATTCGTAAAGGATTTTGCAGAGAAAACCGAAAAGATTAAGGTGTTGTTGAGAAACGGATGCAAGTTTGTATGGGGTATGGAACAAGAGGAGTGTTTTAAAATGATCAAAACTGAAATTTGTGAAGCAGGCATTTTAACACCGTTCGACACTAACCGTAAATCAGTCTTAACAGTAGACGCAAGTGCTGTGGGGGTTGGTGCAGTTTTAGCTCAGGTACATAGTTCGGGACTCAAGACTGTAGCTTTTGCTTCAAGGACACTCACAACGGCAGAAAGAAATTATTCAATAATTGAGCGAGAAGCTTTAGCTGCAGCGTGGGGTTGTGAGTATTACAGAATGTACGTATGGGGGTTCAAATTTACACTGTTAACCGATCACAAACCCTTGGTTAAAATCCTTTCACCTGGTGGTGCTGGCAAAGGCTCTGCAAGGTTAGCCAGACTTGCTGCTAGAATTCAAGAGTACCTATACACAGTTGAATATATTCCAGGTTGGAAGAACTGTCAGGCCGATGGACTCTCTAGACTTCCACTACCTTGGGAAACAGTAGACAAGTTAGGAGTAGAATCACTCAATTCAGAAGGGTCTGTGGCTGCAGTAGACGAGGTAGTGGATATGTGTGCTGGAGCGATTTGTAGGGATAAATGGAATACTTCCATGACTGAAGATGCGGTGTTGAGCAAAGTGAAAGACATGATTGTGAAGGGCGCAAGGAGAGAGAGTTGCATATCCCCAGCACTTCGCCCTTATTTGAAAGTATTAGAACAATTGTCTGTCTTAGACAAAGATGGTTTTTTGATTTTGAAAGAAGATAAATTTATTCCCCCACAAGGAGAAAGATTTACATTATTTAAGTTAGCCCACGAGGGTCACCTAGGTCAATCCCTCACTAAGAGGAGAGTTAGAGAGAATTTTTGGTGGCCCGGAATGGACTTGGAAATTTCTCAGTGGGTAGAGAAATGTACAGACTGCTTAGAGAGCGAGAAAAGACTTAAAGTTGGCAGTAATGTTGGTTGTGGCTCAATAATAGACCCAGGAAGTCCTTGGCACACCATATGTATGGATTTCATTGGCCCGTTTTATCAATTGAGTCAAGACATGAAGTTTGGGTTAGTAGTAGTAGATGTTTCTTCAAAGTGGTTAGTAGTCAAATTTATGAAAGAGATTACTACGAGCAATACTATTTCCGTGTTGAGTGATATTTTTAGAGAGGAAGGTTTCCCGTCTAAGATTATCACCGATAATGGGACGCAATTGACTTCCCAGGAGATGACTAATTTCTTGGAAAAGTGTGGCATTACACATTCCAGGACCTCACTTTACAATCCCCAGGGGAATAGAATAGTTGAGAGAGCAAACAGGATGGTTAAGGGTGCGATTCAAATGGCAGTCTCTTCTAGGACAGATGTAAAAGGATTGGTTAATGACCTAGTTTGGGCCTACAGAACTACTGAAAATGGTGTGACTGGTATGGTTCCTTTTAGCGTCATGAGAGGGCGTCCAGCTGGCACTAAATTAGTCACTGCATGGATGAAGGAATATCTGAATGAAGTTCCTGTCAATCAAAATAATTCTGACAATGTGAATGAATCAGAAGATGGACGTAAATTAGCAGCAAATGACTGGGTGAAAGTCAAACCTGGCCGAGTTGGAGTTGGATTGACGAAATTCAGGGGGCCATTTAAAGTTAGGTCTGTCCACAAAAGGTTTGTAACTTTATATAATGGTGAAAGTTGGAATTTAAGACGAGTAGCACTTTACAAGAAAGCTGAAAAAGAGAGTAATGCACCTCCCAGTCAGGTTGGAACAAATAGAGTTCAAAGAATAAGAAGACCACCAGGTTACTTACATGATTTTGTTTGCAAATAAGGTTTCTGTTAGTAATGATGGGCATATGCTTGTATTTTGTATTTTCATTTTCTTTTTTTTTATACGAAGGGAAGAGGATATGTTGTATTCTCTACACTTATAATTTACAGTATCCCTTTAAGTCTAACATTCCATTTCTATGATGTCATTTCCCACTGTATTCTCCCTAGTCAGTTAGCTCCCTGCTTACTGATGGGACCACCAGTTATTCTCTGTAGTACATAATAAATACTGAATATCTTCATATTGGATCCATCTCATCATTTACAACACAAAGACATGGGTATCTTACGAATGCGGGAATCCTCCTTGATCCTAGATGCAATAGTGTCAGGAGGAAGCCTAGAACACAGACCTGCTGCGGAATCATAACGATTATGAGAACCAAGATGAGTATTTACATCATGGGTATTTACATCATTTTGGACAGGGCACTTTGCAACTTTGCTTACATTCCAGACCTTTCCATCTTGTGTGATAACAGAGTTATTAAAAACATTTTTGATCTGGATAGGTCTGCCATACTTGCTCATGCCCTTACTAACAAAAGAAGGTTTCATAATCTTGACCCAATCACCAACAGCCAAACCATGCTCTCTTACTTTCCACCTCTTGTTATACCATTCAGCCGATTTCTTTTGCTTACAAGAAACTCTGTCCGCAAGACTCTTAACATCCACAGTATCTTCACCAAAACCCTTACACTTCTCCTTGAACCACCAAGGACAGATGACAGATGCTGGATCTCTTCCCTTGAGTAATTTGAATGGACTAACTTCAGTAGTAGTGTGGGGAGTTATACGGTAGTTCCAAAGTTTCTCTCTGAGAGCATTCAACCAGTTACCTTTTTCCTTGATGGAATCAACAACAAAGTTTTTTAACACCCGATTAAAACGCTCAACCTGTCCATTCTCGCGCGGTTCATAAAGAGAAGTTCTGACATGTTTGATATTACAGGACTGTAAAAATGACTGCATCTCTGACGAGACTAGTTGAACTCCGTTGTCTGACACCAAAACAGAAGGACAACCCTCTCTAGAAAACACTTCCTGAAAAAACATAATAATGACTTCAGAAGTAACCTTGGATACAAACTTTACCTCTGGCCATTTGGAATGGTAATCTATAATTACCAGAGCAAAACGAGAAGACTCAGGTAAAATGTTGAAGGGACCAGAAATGTCAAAGGCAATTTTTTTCCACGGAAATTCAGGCCACACTACAGATTTAAGAGGAGGAACAAAGACTTTCAACATTTTATCTTTGTCACAACACTCACTGCATTCTCTAACCACACGATCTACAAACCTGTCCAAACCCGGCCACCAAAAGTTCAATCTAATAAGTCGCTTCATTGCAGAAATTCCCGGATGGGTCTTGTGTGCTAACTTGAGTATCAGGTCCTGAACTCCAACAGGTGGGACACACTTGTCACCTTTAAAAACTAAGTTCCCTTCACAAAACAACTCATCAGCAACATTAAAAATGGCACAATATCTTCTCTGACATTGGCTTTGTTGGGCCAACCTTCCAACAAATATTTCCTTAAAGTATTCAGCCTATCATCCTTCTCCTGACACTCGAGCCAAAATTGTTCAGTAATATCTTGATACTGAGTACCAACAAAATCCTGCAAACCAGAAACAAAATCAACATCCTTACACCCAGAGATACCATCAACTATACTAAGACATGGAAGGCATGATAGACAATCAGCTGTGACATTTTTCTTTCCTGGTATATATTCTACTGTGAAACTATATTCTTGTAGCCTTGATGTTAACCGTGCAATTCTCGCTGTAGAGTTCCATCCTCCTCCTACTGATAGAATATGAACAAGGGGCTTGTGATCAGTTCTTAATATGAACTTGCTTCCCCAAATGTAGATCCTATAGTGTTCAATTGCCCACACACATGACAGTAGCTCTCGCTCGATAACCGCATACCTGCGTTCTGTTTCACTCAAGGTCCTAGATGAGAAAGCAACATTCCACTCTGACACACCATCTGTCTGAGACAACACACACCCCAAACCATATAAACTCGCATCCGTAGTGATAATACACTCTTTGCCCATCCTAAAAGGTCCTAAAGTTGGTGAATTTACAATATCTTTTTTTTATCTCAGTAAAAGCCTTTTCTTGCTCTGTGGTCCAAACAAATTCATTCTTCTGCCTCAACAACTTCCTTAAAGGCTCCATTTTAGTAGCAAAGTTAGCGACAAACTTGCTGTAGTACTCGCACATTCCCGAAAAAGATAGAAGTTGTTCCTTAGTACCAGGAGCCGGGGCATTGAGAATGGCCTCAACATTAGATTTCTTTGGAATCAAACCTTCGCCTGAAAGAGTATGCCCCAGATACTCTACTGATTTTTTAAACAGATTGCATTTATGTGCTTTAATGGTAAGATCATGGCTTTGCAATCTGGAACAAACTTCGTCAAGATGTGCAGAATGTTCAACAGCATTTTTAGAAAAAATTAAAATGTCATCTTGAAAGCACTTAACGAAAGAATCAAGATCCCTGAATATCTGAAACATTACACGCTGGAAAACAGAAGCAGCCGAAGCCAATCCGAATGGCATTCTTCTGTATTGGAATAGACCCATGGGTGTAATAAAGGCAGTAAATTTCTTGGATTCTTCCGTCAACTCTATTTGATGGTACGCTGTCCTAAGATCTAAAGTAGAGAAAATCTGCGCACCATCAAATAGAGAAACAAGTTCATTAATATTTGGGAGCGGATGGCAGTCTATAACAATATTAGAATTGAGAGCTCTCAAATCAATACAGACTCTCAACTTTTGATCCGGTTTGCGTACGAGAACTATGGGTGAAACCCATTCTGAAGACTCTATGGGTTCGATGATGTTATCTTTTAATAGGTCATCCAACATATCTTTTAACTCAGACCTGACATTTAGAGGTACGCCTCTTAATTTCTGCTTAACCGGCATAGCTCCATCTTTAAGCACTATTTTGTGTGCAAACCCTTTCAACTTCCCCAGTTGATCACAAAACACTTTATTAAATTTACTGCTCCACAATGAAGTGACATCCTTTCCCCCATCACTAATGGTGTTAACCATCTCTTGGTCGCTACAAAGCTCAATAGGATCTTTAGCTCGTGGATTCAACTTGATGCCAAGCTCCCATTGATCTTGCCATCCTAAAACATTTACACCCTTGATAGCAATGTATAGTTTGATGTGAGCCAACCTACCCCTGAAGGTTAGAGGGACACACAAAATCCTTCAATAGAAATATTGCCTCCATTAAAACTTTCTGCTAGAATATCAGATGGTTGTAACTTGGAAAAATCACATACATTCTGTAACATTTCATCAAAATATTGCTTATTAATGATGGTCCATGGGGATCCAGAATCCACCATCAATTCAACTTCGATTCCCCAAATGTTAAACATACACTTAGGTGATTTCTTACTAATTGAAACAACAGTACCACTTTGAATGATAGAGACAACATATCCTCTATCCAGTTCTTGTGTTGTGGTTTCAGGAGTATTAACAGAAGAAACCTTGGCAGAAGTAGGAAAGTTAGGAAAAGGACGTGGAAACCCCGCTCGCCCCTGTGTATTGAAACGTTTTTCTCTACAGACATTTGCAAAGTGTCCCATTTTTCCACATATACTACAGGTTCTATTAAGGGCAGGACAACCTTGGAAAGAGGCAATATGAGATCTGTTTCCACATCTGAAACAAGAAACTGAATTGCTATTAAAATCAGGTTTTCTAAAATTACTACTTGACGCATTCTTAGTACCCACATGTGTAGCAGAAAATTTTCTTCCTTCATTTTTGGGCTTAACAAGGCATACTTCTTCCTCAACACTAGTTTTACTAGTATTGGTACTCTGTTTCTCTACAATGTTCATCCATTTTTCAGACATCTCTGTGGACTTAGCAATGGCAATACTCTCCTCCAGGGTAGGGTCACCTAAACACCATAATTTATCTTGGACTTTTTTGTTTTTGACATGAACAATAATTTGGTCACGAATCATTTCATCGGCCATTGTACCAAAATTACAGCGTAAAGTTAACGCTCTCAAGGCAGTGAGAAAATCATCAAATGATTCATTCTGTTCCTGTGCTCTGGTATAAAATTTGAAACGATTAAGGGCAATATTAGCAGTAGGTTTGAACCTTTTCTCCAATCTGGTAAGTGCTTCAGAGTAAACATTAAGACTATCACCACTTCCAGAAGATAGCACAATAAGAGGTAAAGTTCTAAAAAAAATTTTGTCCTTCTGAGCCCAAACAGTGTAACAAAATACTTTTTTTTCTCTCTGCCCCCATTCGTTCTCCATCAATAGCCTTCATATAATTGAAGAATTCTTCTTTCCATCTTGCCCAAGGCAAGGGAGGATCACCCTTAACTTGCAAAAACTTAGCAGGAGGATCAAATTGCATATTAAATAACTCAATGACAGTAATATGCTAAAGTTAAAATTATAAAATGCACCAAAATATTATATGTAAAATGGTATGATGAATACATTGTACTATATCATGGGCACACTTGTGAAATGAAAAAATATAAATATAAGGTAATAGATGTTGAAATCTTGCAGATAATAACAACAAAATGCCCAAAAAAAAAAAAACGAAATAAATTGTTTGTTGGATGCCGAAGTAAGCGCTGTAAATACCACACAGCAGAAGTATATCCCTTCGTTTTTGATCGGCAGTGGTTGTCAGTAAAATATTGTTCCTTCGTCCTGGATCGGAAAGTCAGAAGTAATGCGGTCGTTGCTAGGAGATGAAATGTTCACAACAAACAAAATGGCGGCACGTCGCACGCAGTGTGACGTGAGACGCTGCTCACGCTGCTCACCGTGCGTGTATTGGAAGGAGACGGTTGCCAAGGAAATGACGCGCAGCAATAGGAACGCGTTGCTAGGGAAAACGCGTTCAAGGACACACGTTGCCAGGCGATGACGTCTTGCAGTTTGGTTACGAAGGGAAGCGCTGACGTGTTGACGCTTCGTTTCGATGACGTCTTGCAGCTTGGTTACGAAGGGAAGCGCTGACGTGTTGACGCTTCGTTTGTAGGAATCGGCTTCTGTGTATCTAGGTAACCAGCATGAATTCTCGGTACCGAGAGTAAATTCCACAGCAGCGTAATGGTATCCAGGCAGCAAAACAGGATTCTCGAGCAACGCGCTGAACCAGTAGAAGGACTTGAAAGATGCACAAGTCCAAAAACAACGAAATTAGCAGGGAAAACACGGAGAAATCTTCTGAGGAGGTGAAGACAGATAAGAAGTAAATTCGAAATCGCAGAGATCCAAAATTCCAATTTCTTTCAAATGGAGAAGAACAAAAGTATCATAAAAGTTTTAAATTAGTTCCAGAATAAATGAAATAGGGTTCACTCCGCTCCTGTGCTGTAGATGGCTGGAGTCCTCGTCGCCAAATTTTGTAATAATCCAGGAAACAAGTAAAAGTTCAAGTAGGTTTATTCAGCAGCACAGCATCATGTAGGCAGCTACAAGTCCAAGCACAACTTGCATCACTAGGAAAGTTCTGAGAACCAGAACACCATGAAGAAAGGCTCATGCCCTTAAAGGGGAAGTAATGAAATGAAAGATATACAGTGCAGGATGTAACAGGACCCCATAACGATTATTGAGCTGGAAAATAATCGTTCCAAGGACCTCCAACTCCCCTCTGTCTAAATTGGTTGTTCTGTTTGATGAAAGGCGATTCAGACCAATTCCGTGAAAGCAGAGGGATACCCGTAGTAGATCGAGGATATAAATAACTTAGAAGAAGCGTTTTAATCATACCCTCCCTACAATATTCCCTTACTTCACAGATAAACCGAACTACTCTGGGATCTTTCAAATTAACAATTATACAATCCCCAGCCTGGTCTACTACCCAACCAGCTCACCCTCCTTACAAGTAAAATTTCACCATTAATGTGGGCAGGGAGTGGTCTAAAGTTACTGAGCCAAAAGATGACTTTATTTTTCAGCTCCCTGTGACTTTCCATCATTTCCTGAAGAATCTCGGGAACCTCTGACAGAACCACGGTGTAAGGCGCTGATTCTGGAGGGAGATCAATACAGGGGTGTTTCTTCTTCCCCCTATCTTCTACACCTAAAACCTCTTTCTCTTTAGGGGAGTCCTCTTCCACCACTATGGTTCTTTCTAGTTCCTTCTTATCTTTACCCCCCAATGCTTCAACTCTCTTGCAAGTTGGGAGATTTGACTTGCTGGACTCAGTATGACCCCTACTGGCAAGTTGGGAGGGGGGCAGGGGGGGAATAGTGAGGTTGAGGTTAGAACTAACTACAGGGGTACCACCAGGAAGTAGCACTGGCCCTCCCTGAACTAAACAATTTGGGACCATTGCACAGCCCAAGCCTCTTTCTATGGCAACAGACTTCGCCGCAACAGTTTTTTCCAATTTCCTCAAGTTTTCAAGAACTAATTTAATTCTTTCAAACAGGGGAAGCATCAGTGACTTCATCAGATGCTTAATCTGGCCAAATATGTTGTCAGGGAGCTGTGCTGTCAACGGCAGATGCTTGACCGGCTCGGGAGGCTGCTTCCCTCGAACTTCAGAAGAGTGAGGCGTACTATCAGTAGCAGGCTGAAAAAATGTGGCTACAGCCCTACTAGTGTTAGAGGTTTTAATGACTTTCGGGCATCTACCCTTTTGTACACCCCCCTACGCTACCTTTTCCCCTGTTTACTGGGTGAGGTGCGAGTTTTTTTAGTGCTAACCTCTAGTAATGGACTTGTGATGGGAGTAGCCACTGTGGAGCAAACATCAGATAGGTCAATAGCTTCCACAGACCGGCTAGAATCCAACCGATTTTCTACCAGGGGAGTATTAGCGCGTAACAGCTCAGGGGTAACTGCATCCCTAATAGTGCCAAGTGAGGAACGCTTAAGGAAAGAAGGATCAGTCGACAATCTCTTCTCGGTTAAGGCTATCTCGCGTTCCAGCATGTTTGCAGCCCTGGTTATAAACTAATCTATGGTCCTAGATATGGACCCACCTGTGCTACTGGTCGCACTTTTTTTCCCTTTCCCTGCAGTCGACATCTTAACAGTTATAACGCAGGTAAACCAGATACAGCAGACAAGGGTTATAAGCAATACAATATATCACTCTTAACTCTAGGAACTAAGAGCCACAACGTACAATTCGCAGCACAAGCCCCATCTAACAGTAACAACTATGGGGCAGCTAAATAGATCAACTAGAAACAAAGCTAACCCACTGACCCAAACAAATGGAAATGTTAGAGGAATAGTCCGGCCCGGCCACAGACGGGCCCGCTCTTGGCCCGGGCTTCGCCCGGCTTGTCCCGCGGGGCGGGGCTATGGGGCTAATTATGAACACCTGGGCAGGGCGTTGCGGGAGGGCGTCTCTCTCCCCTGCTGATGTATTATGGGGAGCGTCGTTCTCCACCTGATCGTGGCCCCTCACTGCTGCTACCAAACTGCTGCGAGCGATTCCCGCGGAGCGGGAAACACGAGAAGTGATGCAAAATTCCAAGGGTGGGGAGCGTGGTTCTCCTCCTCTTTGTAGCCCCCAGTACTGCTGCCAAACACACAGGGCTCAATCGGCGAGTGTTTCCCGCGGGAAACGCGAGAAGCTTATCTGGATACAGCTGGGCAGGGCGTCTCTCTCCCCTGCTGATGTATTATGGGGAGCGTAGTTCTCCACCTGATCGTGGCCCCTCACTGCTACTGCCAAACTACTGCGAGTGTTTCCCGCTCCGCGGGAAACGCGAGAAGTAATGCAAAATTCCAAGGGTGGGGAGCGTGGTTCTCCTCCTCTTCGTAGCCCCCAGTACTGCTGCCAAACACACAGGGCTCAATCTGCGAGTGAACGCGAGAAGCTTATCTGGATGCACCTGGGTAGGGCGTGGCGGGAGGGCGTCTCTCTCCCCTGCTGATGTATTATGGGGAGCGTAGTTCTCCACCTGATCATGGCCCCTCACTGCTGCTGCCAAACTGCTGCGAGAGAAGTGATGCAAAATTCCAAGGGTGGGGAGCGTGGTTCTCCTCCTATTCGTAGCCCCCAGTACTGCTGCCAAACACACAGGGCTCAATCGGCGAGTGTTTCCCGCGTGGGAAGCTTATCTGGATGCAGCTGGGCAGGGCGTGGCGGGAGGGCGTCTCTCTCCCCTGCTGATGTATTATGGGGAGCGTAGTTCTCCACCTGATCGTGGCCCATCACTGCTGCTGCCAAACTGCTGCAAGCGTTTCCCGCAGAGCGGGAAACGCGAGAAGTGATGCAAAATTCCAAGGGTGGGGAGCATGGTTCTCCTCCTCTTCGTAGCCCCCAGTACTGCTGCCAAACACACAGGGCTCAATCGGCGAGTGTTTCCCGCGGGAAACGCGAGAAGCTTATCTGGATGCACCTGGGCAGGGCGTGGCGGGAGGGCGTCTCTCTCCCCTGCTGATGTATTATGGGGAGCTTAGTTCTCCATCTGATCGTGGCCCCTCACTGCTGCTGCCGGGAAACGCGAGAAGTGATGCAAAATTCCAAGGGTGGGGAGCGTGGTTCTCCTCCTCTTCCAGCCCCCAGTACTGCTGCCAAACGCACAGGGCTCAATCGGCGAGTGTTTCCCTATTTATTTTCACTATCCTTTGTTTTGAAGATGAACGGATGCCCTACTAACCTGTACCACATTGACCGAGGAAGAATATATGGATCTACTTTTTACAACCTTGAAGGGTTTCTTTATTAACACCCAATTACTGACTGCTAAATCCACTGTTTTGGCTTTCTTCTTTTTGATCAAAGTTTTTCTTTTGGTTAATTTGTTGGTTCTCCACTCTTTTTCTCAATTCAGCGGATCTACCCTCCACATCTACCGCTTCACCTCTAGTATGCAACCACCCTGGTACAAGTTTAGTTCTTGCCTCTCTTCCTTTCAGTAATGTAAAGGGAGAAATTCCTGTGGTTGGTTGTGGGGTTGTGAGGTATGACCAAGGTTTCATCATAAGAAAGTCCTGAACATCTAGCTCAGCTAAAAGGCTGGTTTGGGACACCCTCTTTCACAAACAGTTAGCCTTTTTTATCAAATCA
This sequence comes from Lissotriton helveticus, assembly GCF_964261635.1. Taxonomy (NCBI): domain Eukaryota; kingdom Metazoa; phylum Chordata; class Amphibia; order Caudata; family Salamandridae; genus Lissotriton; species Lissotriton helveticus. Next base: position 1,035,550,602 of record NC_136068.1, on the reverse strand, counting down.
AACCATTCACCATTGGGCTATATAGAGCCACTTGAAGATGTTTGATATCATGATTACAAAAAAAATTCTTGAAGCTCAAGACACAAAATGTGTATCATTGTCAGACACTATATGCTTGGGGTACCCCACAAGAAAGAATATCTTCTTAAGAAATTCCAAAACCTTCTTAGTACTGGCTGAGTCCCCAAAATTATAATAAAACCATTTAGAAAAATAGTGAATAACTAACACACACTATTTTTTTCACATGGAAGGACCTGAAAAGGACCTTAAACACTCGATGCAACTTATTTCTTTATTTATTGAGAAGTTTTATATAGCGCTGGCCAGACCCGGTGGATCGGAGCACTTTACAACAGATTTAAGCAGAATTCACATAAGAAGGGCATAGTCCAACATAAATGTTCAGAGAACCCAGTGTGCTGAGCATCATTGAGGTGGGTAAGTCCTGAGATAGCCTTAAAGAGCGCACAGTGTCTTGGGCTTAATCTCATTCCGGGAGGAGGGAATGAGGGGGAGAATCGGGGAGGGTGGAAGAGGTAGGTAGAGGTGGAGCATTGTCAAGGCGCTGTGAGGTGCTTTAAGAGGTAGGTTGAGTTGGAGCATTATTGAATGGCTGCAGAGTGTAGGAAGAGTTAGGTTGTAGAGGAACAATGTCAAGGGGCCGCGGAGTGCAATCTTGTGCGTTTTGGCCTCGGCTTTCGGTTCGGGAAGGCACGGTTGAGGTAGAGGTCTTTTAGGAGTCTTTTGAATTTTAAAAAGGAAGAGATAGTCCTGATATTTGCTAGGATGGAGTTCCGGATTTTTGGTGCGTTTCCAGCGAAGGATCGTGCAGTGGTTTTTTCTTTGCGTTTTTTCATGGGGATGAGTAGCATGGTGTTGGAGGTCCTGAGGTTTCTTGTCTGGCCGGCTTTCATGAGTTTGGAGGCCAGGTATTCTGGTTTCCCTGTGTGTAAGGCTTTGTGCGTGAGGCAGGCAGTCCGAAAGCTGGCCTGCATTTCGACTAGTAGCCTTTTTAGTTCTCTGAGTGCGGGTGATAGGTGGATATATTTCGTAACTCCGGTGACCATTCTGGCAGCTGCATTGAGAGTTGTTTTGAGGGGGGCTAGGTGAGATCGAGCTGTACTGGTAAGGATTGCATTCCCATAGTCTGGATAGCACCAGTGATTGGGTGGCTTGTTTGATGTCCTTGGGCTGGATGAAGGGCTTGATTTTGTTGAGGAGCTTCAGATTGAGGAAGGCACTCTTCACGGAGATCTTAATGCGTTTGTTCATGTCCAGTTTCGGGTCTAGGGTGATTCTGATGAAGCGAGATTAAGAAATAAATTTTATTTCAACTCGTGAAGTCACACTTCCATAAATTAATTAATTATGCTAACAATTTTTGATGTGTGAGTATTAATACAACCTAGTTTAAAGTTACATACACAAAAGACACGCGGGAAACTAACATGTGTGCTCATAAATGTGCATTATGTTGCATTCTCATGTATGTAGAAAATAATAAAATAATTTTGTCATTTTGTCATGTCATAACTAATAGCAGCTGTTTTTAAAATAATGGCATGTGCTTATTTTGCTTTCCTTGTCTATGTGATGTCACTCTATTCTCTATAGGTGCATAAAGAAACCTGCTGGATTAAATGAAGAATGGTAGATATAAAATGCTGCTTTATTTGTGCTTCTGCTAGGTAATTTAGATTAATGGGTTAATCATTAGCAATAATGGGTGACAACAGAACAAATTATATTTCTTGCATTAATTATTCTTTTTGTTTGTTTATATAATAGTTTTACAAATGAAGCTTAGAGATGGCTGCAGAAAAATAGTACACTTTTAAAAGTGGCGCAAGAGAGGTGGTGCAGAAAAATTGACGCTTTCTGAAAAGAGGCCTAATGATGAAAATGGCTCAAGAGAAAATAATTCTGAAAGGATGGAAAAAGTCTCTAAGCTTTTATTTTGAAAGGTTTTGAAAAGAACTGCTAAAAGATGACTTTGTGGAGAAATCTGCTATCGTGCCACGGGAGCTTAGAACGGACAAGCTCAAGGTTGAAAGGAAGAGACGTGACAAAAATTGCATTGCTTGAATTTTCTTCGATACAAATTGTAGCAGCCTGAGGAAATGCTGCCAAGACTTCTACATGAACAATGAACTGGTGAATTTGCCCGGGCATGTGAGAAGGAGGTGTCACAGTTTACTGTGGCACGAGGTGGCTAAGCCAATGGAGAACTAGAATTTGGCTGCTGGAGTGTGAAAAATAGTTAGCTCAGCTTATTTTAGGGTATAAGAATGGGTTCAGAGAACAGATAGTTGGCTTACGCTCGAGAAACCTGAAGGACGTGATATGCTGTTGGACTATACACGTGAGGAAAGGAGGTTTTATTAATTGCTTTATTTCTAGGTGATGAGGGTAGAAACAGAGAGATAGTTAGGATTTGGAAATGCTTAATTTTACTTATTTCTGCTAATGAATAATAATTCTTGATTTATGCTCTTTTTATTAATTCTGAATAAACCTCTCTTTATGACATTTTCTAATGCTTGCTTAATAAAATTCCAAAACCTGAGTTTTTCTAGATGTGTTTAAATAAACTTTCTAAATGACAAGCTGGTCTTGTTTATTGTGGGTAGTTTAAAACAACATATTTAGATCTTATCGCCTCATGATTCAGTCGCTCTATTGTTGATATGGGCCTAGTGTTGTAGTGTAAGTTTGGTGGTAGTAGATAGTGTTATTTGTGCAAAATTTTGGTGAGAGCGCTGGATCAATTATCTGGCAGCAATCGGATGGTTTTATGTTGTTTTTGACATACATGTTACATGTTTGACACATATATGTTGGTATATTCATAGGATTAAATTTTAACATATGTTGAGTTAGTCAGTTTGTTTAATGTAGAGATTTTTCAAGCAGTGTGAAATTTCTCAGATTAGCCATGGCTAGAGATGTGTAACGCTGTGATCAGGACGCTGATATGTAAGCAGGTTACACAAGTACATTTGTTCTGCTTCTGAAGTGGTATCGCCGTGTATCACCAGTGTTGTGGCCGTGCAACACATGTTAGGGCTAGGTGTGAATGTTGTATAGTGAGGATTATCTAAGAAATTTGAGCAGCATGAGAATAGGGACAATGAGCCTGTTGTAAAACTCACTGTGATAAGAGTAATAGTATATATTCAAGCTTGAGTGAGGGGTAAGATAATGCCGGTGCATGATTATCTATAAACAGGTGAGAGTCCTGTAGGGGTACATGTTTTATATCTATAAACAGGTGAGAGTCCTGTACGGATAACGTCATTTATTTTACTAACGGTGCATGATATCTATAAACAGGTGAGAGTCCTGTACGGATTTCATGTGTGTTTGAATAGGGAAACTTTCTGTTTGAAAGTGCGTGATTGTTTTGTAAGGTATGTTCGAGTTGAACTTTGAAATGTCACTTGGTTGTGCGTTCTGAGGGAGATGAGTTCATATTTTACTTGTTAGAAGGGTAGAGTAAAAGGATTACTGTACTGGCAAATGCATATTCTATGGGAATAGCGTAGACTATTCCGAGAATGAGAATACTTGAATGCATGTAAAACTATCCTAATTAGAGAGAAGAGAGCAGATGAGTCCGTTTTATGTATTTACTAAATTGTACCAAAAGTAAGGTACTTAGGAAAGTTCAGGATAAAGTCTGTACCATTCTAAGACTTTTTAAGATGTTGTGCAGTGTTTAAATACACTAAAAAGCATTGCACGCTATTAAAATCAATTGAAAAATAACACGATCGAAAATTGTAAAGGAGGGGCTATTTTTGTGAGTTAGATTCGTATGGGGAGAGCCTGAAACCGCAGCAGCTGCCTGCGTCAGAACTGCCGCGCTCGGATTGGCTAGAGCGTCTAGTTTGTCAATGAAAAGCTGCCCCCAGATTGGCTGAGGCGTCGTTATGCTGTAACTATCTAAGCCTCCACTTTGTTCCCTTTGATTCAATAATACTGCTAAATTAAAAACTGATGCACATGACAAGCGTTGTAATAAAAAATAAAAACTGCTGTCAAGCAACAAAACGAGTCACAATAAAATATCACTCCGATTAATTGAAGTGTCTGGAGTGTCTTCTGCTGAAAATTTTTGTCTTAATAAGCGTCCTCGAAATAAATGCCCGTTTTATTTTTAATATAATTCTTCCCAATCGCTATTATTAAAAGAAGAACTTAGCGCGCTTTGTTGAAATACATTTAGTGAGGGAGGGGCCGTTTGTCGAGTGAGCAGCGAAGGGGAGAGCTGTCGGCTGCAGCGGCTGTCTACGTCACAGCCGCCGCGCTCCCATTGGTCAGGGTGTCCGCAGCGTCATAGCAGGGTCGCGCCCTGATTGGTTAGAGTGTCGCAGCGTCAGAGCAAAGCTGCACTGTGATTCGTTATTAGGGTTTCAATGTTTAGAATGGTTGCCTGCCGAAAATTTTGACATTTATCAAGTGTTCTCAAATTTACATGAACACACTCTAAATAAAGTTGAGTACCCGTTTTGATTCCCTTCCTTATCGCGCTATTGTGTATCGTTTGAAGCGCGAAGGGAGAAAGCTTGGATCTGCAGCGGCTGAGTGTGTTAAGGCCGCCGCGCTCCGATTGATAGAAATTGACCAGCGCGTCATAATAGAGCCGCGCTCCGATTAGCTGGGGTGTTTTGAGCGTCACAGCAAAGCTGTGCTGTGATTGGGTGGAACTGCCAAATTGTTTTCAATTATAAAAGTCCCCGTTTTGGTTTCTTTCCAAAATTCGCGCTATTTATTTAAAACAAAGCGCGTCGCAAACTAATGAGTATGACGAATATTGCGCACTGTATTTCAAGAGTAATTTTATTTTAGAAGAGACTGGTTAGAGCGCGAAGGAGAGAGATTGCAAAATGCAGTGTGTATGTTCTGGTAATAGCCGCGCTGTGATTGGTTGAGCGTGGAGAAAGCAACGTTCTGATTGGCTGGAGCATTTTGCAGCCGCAGTGTTCTGATTTGCCGAGAAATTTGTGAGGCTGTGATTGGTTGAGACATCGCCACAAGTACAGTGATCGGAGCTGTTGAACGAGGACACTGCTTGCTGAGTGGTTTTCGTTAAATGTGATTTCCAGAATTGGAGCTTCATTTCTATGGGGTGGCGGTCGGCGATCTTTGAATGATATGTGTTGGGCTCTCTTTGTGAAAGAGGGGCTGAGCTAGGGAGGAGATAGAGTACAGCAACGATATAAGTGACTGCAACTGCGAAGTGATTGGTTGAGACAAATTATGGTCGCTCTGTGATTGGGTGAAGCGCTACAGTAAAAATTTTGTTATGAGAGTCCCCGTTTTTGATTGCTGTTGTCACTACAATCACACTGTTAATTAAAAGGGAAGTGTGAGGTAAACATTTCACGCATTTCATAAGGGAAATATCTAAAAATGAGAGGAGAAAGTCTATTACAACAGTAATATTTGTCAAAGCAAAGGCTGCGCTGTGACTAACTGAGCTTCGTGAAACTTTGTGATTGGCTGAAGAATTTTGACAGTTTGTTTATATTTCACAATAATACTAGCTTTAGGTTTCCTTTTCTGCTTCAGCCTCGTTATTATCACAGCTGATGTGTATTTTGGGTTTGAAACAACTGGCTAGTGTCAAGTGCTGTAATTGAGCTAAAATTTACTGTAAGTGTTTTAAGTTTTGTTCTTTCTTTGATGTGAGTACTCAGAATTGATTTAAACGATACATTTTATTACAGAGGTGTGGTTCATGGTTGTTGGGGTCATTGATCACAGTATAGCAAATACCAACACCATACTAAAGACAAGAATAGGGGATATACGTTGTCAGTAAAGCATTAGCAGCTGACAATAGTAATGAAAATACAGTTGTAGAGCCTACCAAGGAAAGAACAAGATTTGGCAACATCAGCAACATTGTATCACATTTGGTGATTTTTGATTTCCAAGTCAAATTAAATTATTGGTTTAAAGAAATTTACAAAAGGAGTCTAAAGGTTTTTTTTGCAGCAAAATATTTTATTTAAATTTAAGTCAATTAGATTAGGTTTTCTTTTTCCACAGGTGTTGATGCAGAAAGGTGTGTAAGTGAAAATAAACACATTTTAAAAATAGCTAATCACATTTAAGTGTTTTGTTGTCGCAAAATTTATATTTTATATTGTGTTTTTGCAAATTCATGTTTTTCTTTTCAGGTTTATTATAATTAGTGATTCAGGTAAATCAGGAAGTATATTAAATTGACCAAGTTATAAGGTTTTTCTACACCTGATAGTGTTAAATTAATTTATTAATTGATCAGCAAACGGTATAAGGCTAATTAAGTGAACACATTTACCTATTATAATTATATATAACTAATTTTAACATGGATAACAATTATCAAAAGAAAGAGAAAAAGTTTTCCTGGTATAAGAAAATGAAAAAGGTTGTTGCTAAATGCGAGAATAAATTAATGATTCCCAAATTAGCGAAATTAAATAATAAAGGTATCAGAGTAGAAGACAGTGAATATTGTAAAATAGATGTTGTAAATACAGATCAGGACAATAATTTAAGTAAATTGCCAGAACTGATTAATGTAACGCCGAGAGTCCCAGTTCAAATTAATAAAGTCCCAGACCAGACCTATTATCAATGTGACGGAACAGAAAAGCATGATGAAATGCCTAGTACTTCTGGAATTAATATTCCTGATTATGTGAATTCATCAAATGATTTAAAAGAGTCCATGAAATATATGGAAGCAGTGACAGTTCCTATGCTTGGAAAAGATGAAACTAATCCCACAGTTTTAATGGTCCCATTAAATTCTGAAATTACAAATTTTAATGAAAAGGTTTATTCTATTGTACTTGAAATTGAACTAGTAGGGATTACAACTCAGCAAGAAACAGAGATGACTTCAGTTCTAGTTAGTGAGAAGTGTGATACTGATCTGATTAAATTGACACAACCTGATGAGTCAAAATTATGGTCAAAAGAAAAGGAGATTGAATTAAATGAGCTAAATGAACAGCTACAGACACAGCGACAAGTGATGATTGAACAGAATGAGATGCCTTCACCGCCATTGCAAAATTATGTTAATGAACAGACAGACAATACAGATACAGGATTAAATAAAGAACAAGAAAACAGTCTAAAAAGAATAGATGCACTTCCAGAATATTCGTATGAAAATGATGTTCTTTTGAGTGAAGACATCAAAGTAAAGGACACAATTGATCAACAGAATGAAACATTGATTTTTGCAGGTTCACCTATCAGAAATGCAAATTTAATTAAAGGATTGATTGATAACATTCAGTTGGCAAAAGGGATTGCTGTTGTGATATGTGCAGCATACAAAAAGAATGATGAACATGTTTTGAATTCACTAATACTAACATCTGTAGTTGAAACTTGGCAGGGAGTCAAAGATTTACAAGATGATGCAACTCATGAGGAGAAAAACACATGGTTGAGAGCAGATTATAGACAGCGAGATGAGGATGAGATTTGGACAAACAAAGATGGCAGAGTAGTTTTACTAAATAGCATGATTACTGACATGGACAGAATGTATCATAGAATTGTAGAATTTCTTTACCAGAGATGTCTGACATACCAGCAAGTGAACACAATTAAGAAAACAATTGTGAGATTGGGAACAGAATTACAGGAGAATGGTTCATTGACCAGATTACAAATGGATTTCATTGAGATGGCATTGCATGATAAACTGTGCTACATTTTTGTGATAATCTGCTTGATTTCAAATTGGGTTGAAACATTTCAGATGCGACATAATGATGAAATTACTATTGAAAGGTTATCAGATAGCAGAAGACATATTAAAAACAGACTGCTCCATTGTACAGATAGAACAGAAATTTCAGGTGTTGTGGAACAAGAGAATGGTACTATAAAGAACAAAGATGCAAACATATGCCTAGCTACAGGTATAAATTGGACAGATGTCCTTCCACTTGTTTTGATGTTTCTGAAAAGTGCTACTGATAAAGAGACAAGTTTAAGACTTCATGATATTATGATGGACAAGGTCATGAGTCAGACATTCATACCAGTGAAAAGAATGATGACTATCAAAGATAGCATCAATTTGGAGTACTGCAAGAATTTATCAGATGAAATTACTTCTGTGTCTAATGAAGATGAAAGTGAAGTGCAAACAAGAGGAAAAGAGCAAGCACTTGATCTGTTACCAGGTGAAAGAGTCAGGAAAAAGGTTCGTCTAAAAAGAAATTGTCTAGTGCCAAGGTGGCAGAAAGGGAGGCCAGTCAGTCTTGTCACAACAAATGCAGTGAAGTGCAAAAGACTGAAGATGTGGATTGACACTGGCCATACTTTTAGTGTACCTACACCTGAAAATCCTGATGAGGATAGTGTCATCACTGCTGATTCAGATTCTGAAGAAGAGCCTGAAAAGAATCCAGATCTTGAAGATCGACAAGTTGGTCGACATCTGGAGAACATGAATAGAAAACAAGCCTTGAATGAAGAAGACTTGAAAGTTGTGACTGAAGGCTCAGAAAATGATGGAGATCTGCTAGAAAAAGAAGCAGAAGAAGAATCTGATCAGATTGTGATTCAAGACCAGGAGAGTATTGAAAAGCAGAAAAGAAGCTCTGAAAGCAGGAACAAGAATTCTGAAACTGGGAAGTTGAAGGTAATTGAAGAAAAAGAAGATGAATTGCCAAGTACCAGCTACAAAGATGACGTTCCTAACGGAGTGAAGCTGCCGAGTAAAGAAGTACCTGAGTCCAGAATTCAAATTTCTGACACTAAAACTGATGAGAGTGATGAAGATTCTCAGATAGGAAAATTGAATAAAGGAGCTTGGAAAACAGAATGTAATGTGACCGAGCAAAAGAAGAAATCATCAAGAGAAGATGATATTTGGCCAGGAGAAAATGAAGGCCTAAAATTCAAATTGGTATACAGATCAAAGGAACAGATTGATGAGATATCAAGTCAAAAAGGTTCTGAAAAGAAAAGTGAGGCAAGAAAGAAAATAAAAGTGAAACCTGTAGTGAAGGTAAATAGTAGCAGGCAGAAAGAGATTGAAGATAATAGTAATAATGATTGAAGTATTTACCTGTTAAAATTTTAGGGTTTTCTGTTTTTGGCGTAAGGCTGAAGAAAGTGTGTTAGGTGACACAAGGTCGAACAAATTGTGTTAGCTGGAAAAATATAACATGTGACATTAGGTCGAAGAAAAACTGTTAGAAGGTTTAAGTATATATATATTAAAAAAAAATTGAAAAAGGGGGGTGTTAGAAATTTTTGGAAATTTTTAGAAATTTTTAGAAAATTGTGTTAGAAATTTTTAGAAAATTTAGACAACATTTTTTTTTTAATTTTTTTTTTATTTTTCCTTGCAAGCTTAATGAAATTACTTTCATGTTTTTGTAAATGCAATACAAGATGCTTAATGTTAAAGAGATATTGTAAGATGTCTCTGAATCTGTGTGCTCCTAATAATTGATACTTTGGTTAGTTTAGGTTGTCATTTTTCCTTTAGAATTAAAAAGGAGAAGTTTAAGGTCAATAGGACAAGTAAAGCTTCAGCTAGTCAAGACAAACATAGTATAATACTGACACCTTTATTAATTATAGTTTTTGCGACACTTTTGTTGAAGATCAGTTGCATGTTACACAAGAGAAAGGTAGAACTAGAGGAGTTTTCTTAAAACTCAATATGAGAATTGTAGATAAACTGATAAGATAAGTCTTTAGAATTTACTAACACAGGTGAAATTGAATTATGTTCATCTTAGATAAAATTTTTGCAAAAATATTTGGTGTGGTTTGGTGATTTTAAAATCACCAGATGGGGGAGTTGATGAAGCGAGATTAAGAAATAAATTTTATTTCAACTCGTGAAGTCACACTTCCATAAATTAATTAATTATGCTAACAATTTTTGATGTGTGAGTATTAATACAACCTAGTTTAAAGTTGCATACACAAAAGACACGCGGGAAACTAACATGTGTGCTCATAAATGTGCATTATGTTGCATTCTCATGTATGTAGAAAATAATAAAATAATTTTGTCATTTTGTCATGTCATAACTAATAGCAGCTGTTTTTAAAATAATGGCATGTGCTTATTTTGCTTTCCTTGTCTATGTGATGTCACTCTATTCTCTATAGGTGCATAAAGAAACCTGCTGGATTAAATGAAGAATGGTAGATATAAAATGCTGCTTTATTTGTGCTTCTGCTAGGTAATTTAGATTAATGGGTTAATCATTAGCAATAATGGGTGACAACAGAACAAATTATATTTCTTGCATTAATTATTCTTTTTGTTTGTTTATATAATAGTTTTACAAATGAAGAGATGGCTGCAGAAAAATAGTACACTTTTAAAAGTGGCGCAAGAGAGGTGGTGTAGAAAATTGACGCTTTCTGAAAAGAGGCCTAATGATGAAAATGGCTCAAGAGAAAATAATTCTGAAAGGATGGAAAAAGCCTCTGAGCTTTTATTTTGAAAGGTTTTGAAAAGAACTGCTAAAAGATGACTTTGTGGAAACGTTGTTGCTGACCTGCCTGAGCCGTGGTGGAGGCTCACTCGACTTGCTCCCTGAAATTGCTGGACATCTTGGGAATAAACCCACACCTTGCCGGACCCGCTGCGCGGGTCTCGCTGCGCCAGGAGACACCCTGTGGAGGCGCTGGGAGGGGAGCGCTGTTCAGGAAGAACTTTGTCCACCGGCAGGGCTGCGAGCAGGCTAGCAGGGACTCCATTGTCCAGGAGCCCCTGCATGCTACACCTGTGGCCGCTCTCCCTGCCGGCCACGCCCCCTGACAGCAGCTGAAATCTGCCTCGCCCTCTCTACCCAGCGGGAAACGTTGTTGCTGACCTGCCTGAGCCGTGGTGGAGGCTCACTCGACTTGCTCCCTGAAATTGCTGGACATCTTGGGAATAAACCCACACCTTGCCGGACCCGCTGCGCGGGTCCCGCTGCGCCAGGAGACACCCTGTGGAGGCGCTGGGAGGGGAGCGCTGTTCAGGAAGAACTTTGTCCACCGGCAGGGCTGCGAGCAGGCTAGCAGGGACTCCATTGTCCAGGAGCCCCTGCGTGCTACACCTGTGGCCGCTCTCCCTGCCGGCCACGCCCCCTGACAGCAGCTGAAATCTGCCTCGCCCTCTCTACCCAGCGGGAAACGTTGTTGCTGACCTGCCTGAGCCGTGGTGGAGGCTCACTCGACTTGCTCCCTGAAATTGCTGGACATCTTGGGAATAAACCCACACCTTGCCGGACCCGCTGCGCGGGTCCCGCTGCGCCAGGAGACACCCTGTGGAGGCGCTGGGAGGGGAGCGCTGTTCAGGAAGAACTTTGTCCACCGGCAGGGCTGCGAGCAGGCTAGCAGGGACTCCATTGTCCAGGAGCCCCTGCGTGCTACACCTGTGGCCGCTCTCCCTGCCGGCCACGCCCCCTGACAGCAGCTGAAATCTGCCTCGCCCTCTCTACCCAGCGGGAAACGTTGTTGCCGACCTGCCTGAGCCGTGGTGGAGGCTCACTCGACTTGCTCCCTGAAATTGCTGGACATCTTGGGAATAAACCCACACCTTGCCGGACCCGCTGCGCGGGTCCCGCTGCGCCAGGAGACACCCTGTGGAGGCGCTGGGAGGGGAGCGCTGTTCAGGAAGAACTTTGTCCACCGGCAGGGCTGCGAGCAGGCTAGCAGGGACTCCATTGTCCAGGAGCCCCTGCATGCTACACCTGTGGCCGCTCTCCCTGCCGGCCACGCCCCCCGCCCCATTCACGCCCTATTTTTTTGGGCGGAGTATCCGCTGCGCGGGAGCGCGTGGGAGCGACCGGGGCGAAGACCGGGCAAAGAGCGGGCCGTTTGAGGCCGTTCGAGTACGGCAGAGTCCGGCCCGGGCCCACCCCCCCTGGCCGTTTGGAAGTTTTTAAGGTAGGCGGCGCACTTTAGTATACAAACCTTTGCGTCTGGGTTTTGCAAGGACAGTCTAAAGGCAACTGTGTGATCTTTAATCTCACCTATATTGTACAATGCCCTTAAGGTCAGGTAAAGAACGCACAGTCCAAATCCATACTACCAAGGGAGTCGTATCAGGCCCCCTTGACGCCTTTATCACACGGGCGACGGGGATATTGGAGAAGGAAATTGCCATGGTCGAAAAAAGACTCTCGCTTGATCTTATCAGTGGAAAGCGTTCATCGCTGGGGGAACTAGCTACCATTACCAGCCCCGTAACTCATGCTGCTTTCAACTGTGTCCAAACATCCTCCACAGACGCCATTGTTCATCTAGAAAGCGGGGGGTGAGTCCTACTGCTTCTACTTTGGAGGAAGATGGGTACAGTGCAGATGACTCACAAGTTAGCCAGAGGGCCGATTAACAGATTAGCGGGGGGGCTTGAACCTAGCCAGATATCTGGATATCTACCCCTTAACGTCTCTAATACTGTTGACATCGTGGATTCCCCAAACACTAACACTGACTTTAATACCAAAAAGAGAAAACAAGATTCTAGACTGTCAGAGGGGAGAGAACGAAAGATTCCAAAAATAAAAGACGCCCCAGAAAAAGGGAGTCAGGGCTCGGAGCATCCTGTTGATACACAAAATCCCTCTGCGTTCTTTAATATGTTGTGCCCCTCCCTCACCACACTGGGCTCCTCAAACACCTGCCCCACGTGCCTTAATAGCGATGAAATACTGCTAGTTAAAATGGAGGCCATGTTTAAAACTTTATTACTACCGGTTTTGGAGCGGACAAGGCTAATGACCTCAAAAATCGACAGCATGGAAGCCGTAATTAATTCAAACCATGCCATGCTACAAAAATTATCTGGCACTAGTCACATAGGAGTTAGCAAAATACAAACAGCCCCCAAAAACTTAGTTAGTAATAATATGGCAACAAGCAATACAGCCCATAATAAAATACCAAGGTCAAATACCAACATGCCCACAGGGGGGGAGAAGCAAAAAGCCACATCCTCTAAACCATCCACGAGCATTGTAACACAGGTACCCAAGACAACGGTTACTGAGAGACATAATTCCCGCGGGCATCAAAGTACTGGGCCACCGCCTCAAGTTAAAACAAACCCCGCCCCCACGCCCCCAGTCACATAGAGATACAGTTGGTCAACGCAGTAACAATTCCCAATAAGGAAGGGAGACACAGAAGATTTACCACCCCTCGTGCTGATCTACCTGTTGAAGCAACTCAACACACAATAGTTTTGACAGGTGTTGCCCCACTAAAACCTGGCAGTAAGGAGTCGTATGGGGATCTCCGTAACAAAGTAATTTTCTGGCTAAATAAAAATCGACCCTTACCCCCCTCCTCTCCTACTGAAATTTTATATGTAAGAAGAGTGGACTGGGTGGGCCATGGGATCAAGGATCTGGAGGGAGATTGAATTTTGATCTCGTTCAAAGACCCATGGGTGGTCGATTCTATCTGCAGAAAAGCTAGATTTGCTAGACAGGGGGATGTCCAAACTTTGGCCCTATCATACTTTTACCCACATAGGCAAAGACCCATCCAACCATATCCCACCTTCCGCCAGCCCCCAGCTATAAGACACCCCCTGGCATTAACCCCTCTTGATCGCCAACGCCCATTTCTCTTCAACCATTTTGGCCCCCTTTCTGACCTTGAGGCCATAGATTGACTTCACACAATGCTTTGTGAGCCCTCCCTTGTTAAAGTAGTTGGTCATGAGCCAATAAGGTGTAGTATGGAGACCTTACATCCAATTGTTAACTTAGATGCAGTTAAGGGAGGCCTTGAGACAAGGGCGATTAATTCACCTGCATCCAACGATGATCTAGATGCTATGTTAAATGCTGATTCCATGGACAATCACAAGTCCACGGAGAACAAGAAGGATAGGGGGCGAAAGCAGGCACCTATCCTAGCTTCATCTTTTCAACCTCCCCCTGCGGTCCAAATGATTGATAATCTAAAAATCTTATCTTGGAATATCGCAGGAATCAAGGCCCGCATGTCCTCTGCAGATTGGCTGGAATTTGTGGACAAATATGACATTATCTTGCTCCAAGAAACCTGGGCAATCGAACCAGTCTTTAAGTTGGGTTATGCAAATTTCTTTAAACCTGCGATTAAAGGGGGTAAAGGGCGTGCCTCAGGTGGTTTATTGATTTGGGTGAAGCAGTCATTGGGCCTTTATCCAACAGAGTTACTTGTCCAGCATCCGGATCTCCTTTTAATCAAATTGGGTAAGGCTAATCAACCTGATCTGTACCTTTTTAACATATATGCCAGAGGTATGCCTGGTGGCCGTAGCCCGCCATTGCTGAACGTTATCGACCACAAACTTGCTGAAATAGGCAGTGGGAATATCATCATCTTAGCTGGAGACTTAAATTGCACCATAGAGCCATTGCTAGATATGGGGGACAGTTGGAGCTCGGCTGAGGATGCTGTTTGGGACATACCTGATTTGATGGTTGATAAAATGGCTAAAGCAACTGAGGCAGCAGTTAACTGGATGGCCCTATGCTTAAATAGGGGATTCCGAGCTTGTAATGGCCGCACAAGTTCGGATAAAGAAGCAAATTGTACTTTTGATAATGGACTAAGGCGGAGCCGCATCGATTACGTTTTGTTAAAATTGGAATATTGGACCTTACTAGTAGACATGGTAGTAATACAACGTCCGGAAAGCGACCATAATCCACTGTTATTATCATTGAAACTGCCAGATATAAAGAGACTAGAGGAGCCAACCTTTTCACAAACAGGGGACGTTTTGTTAACCAATGACAGGAGGAGGTTGAAATGGTCCAGGATAATGGAGGATGAATCCTTATGGGACAATGTTAACACAATGGCCAAAAATGTGTACAATGACATGTTAAAAATTGATTTGTTGGGGGGAAGTCAGGACTTGGCAAACAATGTTATTAATCTCCACATTAGTTGCTTTGACCATCTAAAGTCCCTACTTTCCCTCCCTTGTCGAAGTGCTCCCACTAAAGCCAATTCCCTTCCCCAAAAATGGTATAACAAAAAATGTAGGGAGGCTCATTCTGATCTCATTAAAACTATTAAATCTCGTGATATGGTTGCAGTTAAAGCGGCTAGGCTTCATTACAGAAAAACCCAGTGGGAATCTAAACGGGAGTGGGAGGACAGGTTTTGGTCAGATCTCTTGGACGCCTCCACCTCGAATAATCAGAAAAAGTTCTGGGACCTAGTCAAGTGGGGGAAGGATCCAGACTCGAGCACCCCGGCTAACCATGTTCCCTTAGATGAGTGGGTAACATTCTACTCTGCCCAATTCAGAGCCGATAATTCCAAACCCTTAAACACTCCGGGTACGACACTCCCACTAAACATCCACGGGGAGAAGCTCATTTTCTCAGTATCAGAGACCGAGCTGGCATTGGGCCTGACCCTGCGAGGGAAAGCTCCGGGCATGGATCTCATCCCAGCGGACCTGTTTAAATCAAACCCAGCCTTGTGGCTCCCTTACATTACCATGATCGCTAACTCCTTAGTCAAAGGAGCCACAATCCCTAAATCATGGAAGGGAGCAGAGATAATCCCAATATTTAAAAAAGGTGACAGGTCCAACCCAGGGAATTACCGCCCTATTAGTCTCATAGACTCCATGCAAAAAATCATAGCACGTATGGTTTTGGGACGGGTGCAGGGCTGGATTGAATCTGAGGACATATTATCTCCTATGCAGGCGGGCTTTAGATCAGGCATAAGCACCATAGATCAGGTGTTTAGATTATGCCTGATCTATTGGAAAGTGGTCTTGCTTGGCGGCGGTACCATCTTTGCTGCATTCATCGACCTTAAGTCCGCCTTCGATCTAGTGCCAAGGGATAAACTGTGGGGAGTGATGGAAAATCTAGGTTGCCCACCAGAACTACTTGACCTCATAATTAAATTCCATGAGGATAACTATGCGAGGGTGAGGTGGGGAGGCCAGGGCCAAGTGACGGAAACATTTCCCGTAACTAGAGGTGTCCGTCAGGGTTGCGTCCTGGCACCAACACTCTTCCTCTTATTCATCGACCAAGTGGTGAAATTTTTTATGGACACCCCCACTGATGCACCAATGCTGGCTGGAATGAGATTCCCATTGCTCATCTTCGCCGATGACACCCTACTCCTCTCCAGAACACGCAGCGGACTGCAGCGGGCCTTGGACCGCTTTGAGGAGTTTTGTGCCATTAACAATCTTGCGGTGAACGTGGGTAAAACAAAGTTCATGGTTTTTTCTTGAAATCATTCTGCCCGGAGCTCTGTGAGCTTGAATGGGGTTAATCTCGAGCAAGTCGAGACTATGACCTACCTGGGGGTTACTCTGGACAGCCGCTTGAGATGGAAAGATCAAATTAACACTCAACATCTCAAGCTTGCACGGTTAACGGGCTGTCTTATAAAAGAGCAAAAGAGATCCATCACCAAGCGGGTTCTCCCAGCTCTCAAGATCTACGACGCCAAAATCACTACTGCTGTCCTGTATGGCGCAGATCTCTGGGGCCATATGGATCTCCTTAATCTCTTTAAAACCCAATGCAAGTTCTTACGGAACCTAGTAGGCCTACCACAGTCGACACAATCAATCCCGCTCTGTTTGGACTTGGGGTGCCTACCGATTAACGAGATGGCTAGATTTAGGCTGGTGGCCCTCTGGAGGCGAATATGGACTTCCCCTGACCTGTCTCTATTCGCGAAGGAACTAGCAGAAGTCAGGTCAATCAGTGGATCTGGAAAAATCCCATGGCTTCAAGCTGTAAAAAACATCCTCATTGATATGGGTTTAGTACAGCTCTGGACATCTCCATCATCCAATGCTTTTCCTTCTAAACAGGAGTTTAAAGCCTTGTATTGGGCCTCTGTTCGTCTAAATCGAGTTTCATTTTCCAGCAATATCAGTCTCACGGGCTGGTTCCTTACATTCAAGCTAGACCTGTCCCGTGAACCTTATTGGGATATAATAACTAAACCATTGGACAAGAAACTGTATCATCAGTTCAGAGTGGGTGCTTTACCCTTGAATACCTTTGTTAACAAATGGTCTACGGGGGTGTCAAATTTCTGTAAAGGCTGCCCGGGCCAGAAAGAATCAGAGGGCCATTTTCTTTTTGCTTGCCCCCGCTTCCTGGTGCCGCGAAAGAAATGGTTAAAACCACTGTTTCAGCGCTTACCATTTAGAAAATCTGCCGATGCTATTTGGGCGCTAAAGACTAACACCTCTGAGGTCTTTGTAGTGAGCCTAGCTAAATATTTGGGGTGGGCCTGGCTCATAAGGTTAAAACTTATGACAAAGTTGCTAGAGCCCGCAAATAGTGTTTTGTAAATTGATATATTATGTTTACTGCCTAAACACTTAGTTTTTACTTTCTGCATTGTTGCATTTTTATCATGCATTGGTTTCCCATTTAGTGATATGACTTGATATGTATTATTAAATCTCTATGTCCTTAATCAGGTTTTCTCCCCCTAGATGTTTAAAACTTTTTCTTAACTCCTTTAAAATCAATTTATCTTAGGTTATTATTCCGTGGTTTATATGGTTTGTTTCACATGTATATAGCCTTTGCTCACTAATGTTTTGTACTTTTTCTTTTTTGCTAAGAGTTTTTTAACATACTGTCTTTTATGTATTATAACGTGTCTTTTATGATTTGTTAAAAATCGAAATAAAGACTTGAAACCTGAACCTGACTTTGTGGAGAAATCTGCTAACGTGCCACAGGAGCTTAGAACGGACAAGCTCAAGGTTGAAAGGAAGAGACGTGACAAAAATTGCATTGCTTGAATTTTCTTCGATACAAATTGTAGCAGCCTGAGGAAATGCTGCCAAGACTTCTACATGAACAATGAACTGGTGAATTTGCCCGGGCATGTGAGAAGGAGGTGTCACAGTTTACTGTGGCACGAGTTGGCTCAGCCAATGGAGAACTAGAATTTGTCTGCTGGAGTGTGAAAAATAGTTAGCTCAGCTTATTTTAGGGTATAAGAATGGGTTCAGAGAACAGATAGTTGGCTTACGCTCGAGAAACCTGAAGGACGTGATATGCTGTTGGACTATACACGTGAGGAAAGGAGGTTTTATTAATTGCTTTATTTCTAGGTGATGAGGGTAGAAACAGAGAGATAGTTAGGATTTGGAAATGCTTAATTTTACTTATTTCTGCTAATGATAATAATTCTTGATTTATGCTCTTTTTATTAATTCTGAATAAACCTCTCTTTATGACATTTTCTAATGCTTGCTTAATAAAATTCCAAAACCTGAGTTTTTCTAGATGTGTTTAAATAAACTTTCTAAATGACAAGCTGGTCTTGTTTATTGTGGGTAGTTTAAAACAACATATTTAGATCTTATCGCCTCATGATTCAGTCGCTCTATTGTTGATATGGGCCTAGTGTTGTAGTGTAAGTTTGGTGGTAGTAGATAGTGTTATTTGTGCAAAATTTTGGTGAGAGCGCTGGATCAATTCCTAGAGACTTAAGCGAATTATCCAGGGTGAGATTACCATTGAGGGCATCGATTGCTTTTAGCCACTCTACAATTTGAGGGTTTTCTTCTTTCTTGGAGATGAGGAGGAATTCAGTTTTGTCTTGATTGAGTTTAAGGTGGTTTGTTGATAGCCAGTGTTGAACTTCTCTAAGAGTGTTGTTGAGTCTTAGAATGTTGTTAACCGAGGAGGTTTCCAAGTAGATCTGGGTGTCATCTGCATATAGATGGAAGGGAATGTTGGCTTTTTTGAGAAGGGTGGCGAGGGGTTCCATGTATATGTTGAACAGTTGAGGGGAGAGCACTGAGCCGTGGGGGACACCTCAGCTGACGGGGTGTAGGTCAGATGTAAAGGTTTTGATTTTTACCCTTTGGGAGCGGTTGTGTGAGAAGGAGGAGAACCATTTTAGGACCACCCCGCCTGCACCTACTCTATCTTGGCGAGCCTTGATGAGTAGATTGTGGTTAACAGTGTCAAAGGCTGCTGATAGGTCCAGGAGGTTGAGTAGGCAGCTTTGGTTAGTGTCTAGGGACTTGTGGATGTCATCCACAATGTTAAGGATCGCGGTTTTGGTGCTGCAGCCTTTTCTGAAGCCCAATTGGTGGGTATCTAACAGGTTGATGTTGTCCATGTGCTGGGTCAGTTGATGGAGAACATATTTTTCAAGGCTTTTGGATAGAAAGGGGAGATTGGAGACAGGTCTGAAGTTGTTCAGATCTTTGGTGTCTAGGCCTGGCTTTTTCAATAGTGGTGTGACTTGGCCGACTTTGAGGCAGTCTGGTATGACACCGTTTTTCAAGGAGCTGTTTGTGATTTCGCACCAGAGTGGGGCAAGAAAGAGTTTCAGATTTTTGGTTAATTGGGTGGGAACAGGTTTGAGAATGTGGTATGCGGGCTTGGAGGAAGCGATCAGTTTAAGAATCTCAGCTTCAAGTTCGGGGTCGAAGGATTCAGAGACCATGGTGACTCTGGTAAGGGGACAGGAAGCAGAGGAGCAGAGGCTTTTTAACTGTCCTGTGTTTATCTGAAACCATATACTGTGGACATAAGTTGATATGTCTTGCAAAAACCTAAATACCCCTCTATTATCTTTCCTCAAAAAATTTCTGTAGGTATAAAAACACAATTTCTGCATGTTGATCTTTCCTCGCAGTTCTAACAAAGAAGGAAGATGGCTGGTCACAAAGGGACTTTTTACTTCTCTAGAATGTTCATTGAAGTTCTATGTTCAATTGTTGCTGCTGAGCTGTGGCAATAAAGGAGATTTGCATAATATTAGCCTCTGTGTCCTTAATAAAATCCAGATTTTCTGCCCACCAAACTGTCCTTCACAAGTCAATTCATAAGCAATTTGACTATATGCCTGCAGATTACTGGATAACTGTTTGTAAGAGGGCCATTCAACCCTGACAAAATTAAATACTTCCTGCAACACTGAATTCTCAGCCATAGCATCAAGCCACTGGTTTTCAGCAATCATGCCTAGACACCCAGAAACAGCGTCTATCACCACCACCAGACATTCCCCTTTTAGTGCACTCTCATTTTCTTTAATCATTGATAAAGGCAACCTAGAAAGACAATCTACCCTTTAATTCCTACCTCCTTGCATGTTCTTGACCTGTAAATCGTATTCTTGTTGTGTGGAAAGAAGTCTAACTAAGCATGCAGATGTGTTACCTAAAACATTTCCGCTAAGCAGGGAAACCAAAGGCTTGTGGTCAATTAATACATCAAACGAGGAGCCACAAATGTAGGTTTTAAATTTTTCGACACCCCACACATAAGCTAAATCCTCCATGCCATTAAGCGTACTTGACGCAAAAGCTACTGTGTTTTCCCTACCATCTCCCACTTGGCCAGAAACAGCTCCTATACCTTTTAAACTGGCATCCACCACAACGAAGGACCTACCTTGAGGTACAAAAGAATTCAAAGCTGGTTCTTCTCCCACCAGTTTATTTACTCTTTCAAAGGAGTCATTAACTTCCTCAGACCAAGCAAACTATGCCCATCTTTTCAGTAATGACCTTAAAGGCTGAATAGGTAAAGCTTATCCAGAAACAAATCCAGCCTAATATTCACATAACCCCAAAAAAGAACGGCGTGTGTCTTTATCCTCTGGTGATAGGGCTTTTTGAATCGCCTCAAGATTTCAAAATGTCGGCCTAATGCATCCTTTAGAAATAGTGTGAACATGTAGTCAACTTCTTTTTCCAACAATGTAAATTTTTTAGGCTTCACAGGTATCCCTCTCTCATCAGGAATACTCAGTACCCTCGCAAGTACTTTCAAACGTTCTTCCTCGCTTTCAGTGAATATAAGAATGTCATACTGAAAACCCTAGACACGTATTTCTCCCCACCAAATAAAATATCCATTATTTTCTAGAAAACAACCACCTGAAATTGCCATTTAGGCAATTTCAGGTATTTGTATGTCACATGAGGAGTAACAAATGTGGTAAGCTCTTAAGAATCTTTTGTTTGGAAAACTTGATGGTATGCCGAATGCACGTCAATAGTCGAAAAGCAACCAGCATCACCATACTTGCCACCATCTCCTGGAAGAGAGGCAGAGGGTGACAATCAGAATATTTTATTTGAGAGATCGCAAGTCCACACACAAATGAAGATCTCTTGACCACTTCTTAGTGAGCACCACCGGGAAAACCCATTCAAGAGCGGCAGTAGGCATGATGACCCTGTGATCCAGCGGTACTCCAAAAATAATTCCTGAAACCATTTCACTTATCCCTGAACCACTAAAACACACATATACTCACCAGTGGGGCCCATATCACTGAGAGCTGTTCATGCACACTTACTCATTATTCTAGGGATCAGTGAATTTAATGGAGAGCTGCTGTATCATTTAGCGAGATGTCTAATTTAAACTGGACGTTACACTATTTACATCTGCAGTTTTAAAATCTTTTTTTTTTTTGTAACTTTATTTAGCAATTATCAGTAAGGAAATCACATATACAAATCCGTCCTTTTTATACGACAATTACACACATTATTTTGGCAGTACAATTGGATGTGTCACACACAACCCAACAACATTGTCACAATGTAGTGAATAACCTGTATCGCGCAATACATTTCCCGGGTCGACAATACAGTGGCCAAATAAAGTGCAGACAGCAAGTCTTAATCTACATGCGTACTCGATTGGAGAGAAGCGTTCGTAGTCCCAGCTCTGTTGGGGTTGCCATCGTGCCAAATATATAACACGATATCAACCTACACCTGTGGGGTCCTTGCTCTGGCCAGTCTGTGATTGGTGTTGCGCAGCCAGGAAGGACCGGAAGGGACCCCAAATATCCTTAGGTCTAGATGATACCGGGATGGTAGCCGCATACATATCACTCTTTGTCGTGCAGGAAGCCAAGCTCTGCAGCCACCCACTCAAGGTTGGGGCCCTCTCACTGCCCCAATATATTGCTACTTCTCTCTTAGCCAAGAGATAGCTGTATACCTTCGGACCTTTGAGGGGAATTGTACCACGTAACCCAGCAGTGCTATCTCGGGCAGGGGATCCACCGGCATGTGTAGCATTTTGCTGAGAAGCTCCTGAACAGCTACCCAGAAGTGCTGGACCCGTGGACAGGACCAGGCTAGATGTGCAAAGTCCGCCTGTGGGGCTTGACGGCGCTGGCAGGAGTGAGGTCTGGCCGGGTCAATTTTATGTGTTCTGGCAGGTGTGATGTAAAGCCTACGCAAATATTTAAAATGTAGCAGCCTTAGTGCTTAACCAATTACTTTGCTGCTTTCGCTGATGCACCAATCAGCCCTTACTCTGCCTTGGTCACAAGGACCAATCCCTCCGCGACACTTTTGACGTCAACAGCGCTCCGGCTTCTGCAGCGCTGACTGACCCCTCCTTTACAGGATTTTTTCAAGAAGCCGTATTTACAAGATATTTTACAAAATCAGTTGGTAACTTACACAAAACAATACCATTTGCCTGTTTCGCTAAATAAAGTGACAGTATTTTCTCAATCACACAAGTATTCTGTATGTGGAGTAGATGACGCTTAGTTCCACAGAATTTTAGATTCGTCGATAAAGAAGCACTACCCTCTACCTTACCCTTCTGTCAGGCAATAACGAACCCGTTTCTATAGAAATAAGACACGTACAGAGACTTTAATACTCCTTAGAGTCTAATCCAGAGTTTCACAAGAACGCATATTGCTATTTCATTTACACACATTCACACAGAAATCCCTTTTCATTCATACCTTAATTCTGTATTTCCAGTAGGCAGCGCTTACCTCTACCCTACCACAGAATTTCTCTATCGCCAGTATCTTTCAAGCTCGGGTTAAGTCCTACTACTCTCCCAGCAGTAAGTTTTAGTCAGGATACGCAATGATCCCTATACTTGAGGGTTAAGATTTTATAGTCTGTCCTCGCTATACATTTATCCTTTCACACTTAGTGTCCCTAAACAGTGATATACGACGATACCACCGCAGTATACGGCGATACTACTTCTTTGAAACAGACCAATGCACTGTGCGGCTTTACTTGCCACACTTCCTCTGCCTGCAGACAGAGGCACCAGCTTCATGCAAGATTTGGAAGCCTTTTCAGAACTACATATAACATGATACAGACTCAACAGATGTTAGTCATAATACTGTACATCAAAAACTCTATATAGTGCTTTATACATAACCCTAGCTAATTTCCATAGCAACCACTACTCTGCTACCAAGCTAATAACCGATCCAGCGGTACTCCAAAAATAATTCCTGAAACCATTTCACTTATCCCTGAACCACTAAAATACACATATACTCACCAGTGGGCCCCATATCACTGAGAGCTGCTCATGCACACTTACTCATTATTCTAGGTATCAGTGAATTTAATGGAGAGCTGCTGTATCATTAAGCGAGACGTCTAATTTAAACTGGACGTTACACTATTTACATCTGCAGTTTTAAAATCTTACCATGGTTTTGTCATAAAAAAATATACATTTAGACATATCGCCATATGGGTCGACGGGTCTGCTAGTACGAAATCAGGCGTAGGAAGACTCAAGACCAGCTTAAATTTCCATTTATCCAATTTTATTCAAGCAGATTTAACATGTCTATAACTTTTCTTTATATATTTAATTCTCAAAATAAAATTTTAAACGAAAGTTTAGTTCAAAGTATTTAATATCATTTTATTTTAGAAAAATATCAGAAATAAACATTTAGGAATTTAGGTTCAGAACACAGGTTTTAGGAAAGATTTATAGTTCTCAAAGTCCATTTTTCTCCTAAACATCCGTAACAAGAATCTCTAATCAAAAGTGCATTTGCTGAAAAGGAAAAGTTAAAGTTCCTAAAACTAAATTCTTACGTGTCCAAGTCAATCGACAGTCCGACAGCATGCCAGCAGGAAATTGAAGAAGCGTTTTTTACTTGACAAAATCAGCACTTTTTATACCTTTTTCACTAGCTCTATCTAAAATAAAGAGTAACTTTCGGAGAAAAGTCGAGTCCTCATTGGTCAATTTAGGGTCGGGTGAGCATAACCTCATCGATAAATTGTATTTTTCTTCCTGTCATGAGTTTTTTAAATGTTCCCATTGTTTCCACTGTCCGGCTTGGTCAAGTTCTTCAACTCGCAACGTTACCCGATTTTCACACGTTCAGAACCATTGCTCTCAGCACTTGGCAGCCACCTAGACTTCCAGGCCACCACGACCTTGAACTCGCCTTCCACACAGGCACAGGCCACTCGCATTCCTTTTGGTCAGTCATTAATGCGCATGCGTCTTGTCTTTCATTGTCAAAGCAGGCCCATGACTCCATCTTGCCTCAGGCCTCACGAGTCAGAATGAGAACTATCATAGACACAAAAACAAATAAACGTTAAATAGGAGAAAAATAGCCCATTCTGTTTACCTCCCCTCTTGCTAGGGTTTCCCTATTAGTAGTTACCTAGCGACAAACTACATATATGCATTCTATACTTACTTTTGGCGCTTATTTCAGCCACACATACATAGACAAAAGCACATTTATGCTTCATTCCATTATTTTAAAGCAGCATATTAATACCAAACAGGGCAAAATAACACAGTTAATAAATTATGTTTGCAACACAAGCAAGAATTAATTTCCCACGTGTTTAAGTGTGCGTGACAATTTATTCTAAGTTGGTTAGTCCATGCAACACTCCATTAGTTCAGATTACACGTTATTGAAGTGTGATTTCGCAAGGGGTACACAAAATTTATTTTCTCCACCTTGCTCCATCAACTCCCCCCTTTGGTGATTTTATCACCAAAATATCTCCCAAAATTTGGCAAATGTTATCAAAACATGTTCCATGTTCTTCAGATTAGTACATTTTATACTTTAGTATCTCTTTCTTTAGTCTCCTTAAAGATTTTCTCTCGGAATTCTTCTAATTCTACATCACCTTTTCCTCTTTCCCTTTCTCTCTTTTCTCGTACTGCTTTCTTTAATGCTTCTCTTGCATTCCTTCTTATTTTGCATATGCAACATAGTCTTTTCATCAGGATTACTAACACTATTACTGTTACTGGTATTAGTATCTTACCTATTATTGAACTACCTATCTCTTGAAACCAATACTTAATTGCAGTAAAACTTCTACTAAGACGTTCAGGAATACCATCAACCTCCAGTGGTTCAACCTCTTCATGCAACTTTGTAATATTTATAATATATTTTTCAATATTTTGACTTTTATCAGGAATATAGGTGCAACAGTGTTGTACCTTCAATATTCTGCAAACTCCTCCCTGTTTTGCCAATATAATATCAAGAGCAAGACGGTTTTGCATTACCATAGCTCTCATAGCAATCATTTCGGTGTTTACCATTAGGAAACCACAGCTGTGTCTGTTGATAAACGATCTACAATCGTAGACAATTTTCAAATTCTATTAGCATTGAAAGATATTCCCACTGCTGGTATCAGTGCTCCAAAAACATCACCTATTATTTCTAAAACACTCTCTCTCTTTTTGCGACTCAAAGGTTTACCTATCTCATGTATACCATTTGTCCCTCTATCAACATGAAAGATTTTTGGAAAGACCAAACCCACATAACATGTCCCATACCAATGGTCTGGCAATTGGTAATAATCTTTGTTCCCACATATGTAATATACTCCTGGAAATACTGGATCATCTCCTCCTTTAAATACCCAACCCCCTATTATTCTAAAGGTATCTTCACTTTGACTTGATCCCACAAAGTAACTATCATACATAGTGTTGTCTCTTCTAATGCAGAATTTTCCCATCATTGGTGTATCTATATTTATAGCAACATTTATATTTCGTTCATCAATATTCTCATCATTGGATGTCCAATATTTTGATTTCTCATGCTTCACTCTTTCTTTGCGTTTGTCAGTCATTCTTCTCTCCTCAACCATATTTAAGAATGCTTTCTCTTCTACTCTCATTTTACATGTCAAATAATTTTTAAAGGCATAATCGTGACTCAGTTCATCCACTTCTAGAAAGTATTCTCCCATAACTGTAGCAGGTTTCCTTTTATTCCGTTTTTCATCAATTTTTAATTTAGCAAACACTTCATCGGAATTTGAGAAATGGTATTCCAATTTCCCAGTCTGATAAAACAAACTAGCAATCACACTACAAGTAATCCCATAGGTAAGTGGGAGATGATGATAAATCACCCCCTCGGAAACAGATGCAGGCAGTTTTACACATACATAACAATCCCTTGCATCCATAGTCCTAACATATTCGGACAACAATTTTGAGAAATTATTCTTTGAAAAATCGCTAATGGAACTATCTTGATGTACTTCTGGCCTATATACATGCTGCTTGTTAGACTTTGATTCTGGCTCTTGTTCACTTGAAATCTCATTCTTTTTCAATTTCACTAGCTTATCTTGGAAAGGAATTACAATAGCTAAAATTATCCATATTATTGTTAATAACCCAGTACAAATCATACACAACCTACACCATTTTCGAAATATGGAACACTTTGTCTTATGATTGTTATTCACCATTTTTTTTTATACCACAAATTTTATCTAAGTAATTTTCTTCGACTTGTGTCAACAGCAAAGTTAGTTTTTGTTACTCCTAACAAAATTTCTTCGCCCTAATGTCACCTATACAAATATTTATTTATTTCTAACAGTTTTTCTTCGACCTTTTGTCACTTACAAGATTTATTTCCTTCTATAACACCACCTTCTTTATCAGAATTTTTTCAGGATTTATATCTTATATCTTATCTTCTTGAGAAACTGCTCTTCTTTTCAGTAATTTGTCTCTTTACTCACTTTTCTCATTTGTCTTGGGGTAATTTAAATCTTCTTGACTACTTTTTACTTCTTCAATTGTTGGCAGAATAACATACGACCATTCAGGCGACTTATATTTCTGATTTGGTCTCCTTACTCTCTTTGGTCTATGTACTACTTCAATCTTTCTTCCCAAAGACTCTCCTTGATTTGTTATTTCATGTACTTGCTCCTCTTGTTCTTTTCCTCTATTAGTTATTCTGATTCTCAATCCGCCATTATTCTTTGGCCAGTTGTCTCCTTTACAGAATCTCTTTGTCTTAGGTTCTGCAGTGCTTTGTTCCACTCTCTAGGCCCTTTTTCTTGGACTTTTTCTCACTGATGTCTCATCTCCACTATCATCAGTTTCGCTTTCAGTGTCTTCAACAATTTCATTTATGATGAATTTTACGATATCTTTATCTTGTGTAGTATCAGCCTTTGTTTCTGACAGTTCTTCTACTCTGTTAGGAACTCCTCCAGAACTGGTACTTGGAATCTCATCTTTATCATGAGTTGCTTCCTCCCTTCCAGTATTTGGAATCTCGTCCCTGCCTTCAGAGTCTTCAAACTGTTCTTCTGAATTGTCTCGTTCAGCAATTTCCTCTATGTTCTGCTCAGTCTCTTCACCTGTCTCTTCTCTTACCAATTCTCGATCTTCAGATTGATCTTCAGAATATGGTACCTCAACAATTTCCCCTTCTCCTTCTGATGCAGAACTAGCCTCGGATACTTCCAGATGTCGATGTTTTTGTCGAGCTTCTGAATCTGGACTTTCCTCTGGCTCACCCTCAGAATCAGAATCAGTAGTACTTTCACCTTTGTCTGGGTTCTCAGGTTCAGGTACTTTGATGGTATGGCTTGCATGAACCACCTCTTCACTCCAGCACATTTAACTGCAGTTGTGCTAATTAAGATCACCTGACGTGGTTTCTGCCAATGAGGCACCAAGCAATTTATTCTACGGTGATCCTTGATTCATACCCAATCTCCAGGTATTAAGTCATGAGCAGGTTTTTTCTCTTTCGTGTCTGAATCAATTCCCACCTGATGGAACACAGAAGTCACCACATCAGACAGATTTTTGCGGTAATCCAGAATGATGTCATCGGTAATGGTCAACAACTTATCAACTGGTACATAGGCCTGCCTCATCACCCTGCCCATCAGAATCTCATGTGGACTCAGTCCAGTTTTTCTGTCAGGAATGCTTCTCAGAGTCATCAGAACAAGTGGCAAAGCATCTGGCCACTTCATTCCTGTTGCCAGGCACATTTTTGCAATCCTGTTTTTAATTGTTCGGTTTACCTGTTCAACTACTCCTGAAGCCTCGGGCCTGTAAGCACAATGGAATCTCTGACGTATATTTAGTGTTTCACAAATCATCTGCATGAGTTCATTTTGGAAATTAGGGCCACGATCTGTCTCAATCGTTACTGGGAACCCGTACCTAGGTATGATTTCCCCTAGAAGCAATTTTGCGACAGTAATTCCATCGTTCCTCCTTGTGGGGAACGCCTCCACCCACCTTGAGAACAAACATATGACCACCAAAACATATCTCAATCTGTTACATGGTGGCATTTCAATAAAATCCATTTGCATTTGTGTGAATGGACCCCCCTCCCGTCCTATGGTTCCCAAACTCACAATTGTTTTTCTGTTTGGATTAAACTGCTGACATACCATGCACCTCTGACACAGGCTCTCTGCAATCATCCTGAATTTTGGGTTATACCAAGTCTGTCTAAACAGTCTTAACATAGCATCTCTTCCAATGTGAGCTTGACCATGGTATGCTCGGGCCATATTTGAGATCATGCTATCAGGCATTACTGGTCTTTCATCTTTGTAAACCCACATTTCATCTTCCTCCCTTTGTCTGCATCCTGCTTTCAACGAAGTATTCTTTTCCTCCTCATCTGCCTCTTCCTGCATTTGCCTCACTTCCTGCCAAGTTTCAACTACTGTTGTTAGCATTAAAGGACTTGGAACATGTTCTTTTTCCCTGTCTTTATTGATTGAAGTAAAATTCTTTGCACAGTACTTTGCAATGGAGTCAACATATCTGTTACCTCTAGTGATGTAGTCATCTCCTTTCTTATGAGCTGCACATTTTACCACAGCTATTTTGTCTGGTAACTGTATTGCATCAATCAACATCCTCACAAACTCAGCATTCCGTATGGGAGATCCTCCAGAGGTCAAATAACCTCTTTGGCGCCACAGTTGTCCATAATCATGAACAACTCCAAACCCATACTGACTTTCGGTCACTATGGTGACCTTAATCTCTTTTCCCAACTCACATGCTCGAATTAAAGCAATCAGCTCCGCTACATGAGCAGAACGAATTCCCTTCAAACAAGATGCTTCCAACACTTTTGCGACAGTGCACACTGCATACGCCACGCTCAAAGCACCCTCATCCGTTCTTAGACATGAACCGTCCACGAACATCACATAATCAGAATCAGACAATGGCTCATCTCTGATGTCTGGTCTTGGTTTGGTACAGTTTTCGAGAACATCCAAGCATTTGTGATCAACCTCTCCTCTCACTTCAACTTCTTGGACATCAGGCAACAGTGTAGAAGGATTTACATTTACACACCTTGATATTGTCACATTCTCTGCTCCTAGAATGGTCTTTTTGTACTATGTAATCCTGCTGTTGGTCAAATATTGAGTTTTTGTTCTAGTGAGGAGAATCTCTACTCAGTGAGGTACATACACTCTCACTGGAAATCCCATCACTATTCCTTCACTTTCCTCTATGCTGACACTTGTAGCTGCTACTGCTTTCAGACAACCTGGTAACGCTTTTGCAACAGGGTCCAAAACAGCTGAGAAATATGCAATGGGCTTTCTCAATTTCCCATGTCTCTGAATCAGTACTGACAATGCACATCCCTCTCGCTCACTGCAATACAGTTCAAATTCTTTTTCATAATTTGGCATTCCCAAAGACTGGTTTTCAACTGCTCAAATGCTTCCATCTCAGTTTTAGTGAGAACAATAGGGTTTCAGATGTCTGCTTTAGTCAACCTCTGCAATGGCCTTGCAATCAATGAGAATCCACTAATCCACTGTCTATAACAGCCCACCATTCCCAGGAACATTCTCACTTGTCTTTGAGTTTTTGGTGGTTTCATTCCCTGTATCATTTTAATTCTTTCTGCAGCCACTTGTCTGAATCCTTTGGCAATCTTATGACATAAGTATTGCACTTCTCTCTGACAAAATGAGATGGTGACACTTTATGTCCCTCTTCAGCAAAATGATTCAACAATGCAACGGTATCAGTTATGCATGCATCTTTAGTCTTTGATGCTACTAGAAGGTCATCAATGTATTGAACTAATGCAGATTCTCCAGGCAAGCTCAAACTCTCTAATGATTTCTTTAGCAATTGATTAAAAATCAATGGACTTTCAGTGTACCCTTGAGGAATTCGGCACCATGCCAGAATACGGTCTCCGAACCGGAACGCGAATATTGGCTGGCTTTCTGGATGCAATGGAACTGTGAAAAACGCATTACATAGGTCTATGACTGTGTACCATTCCGCATCACCGGGAATCTGATACAGAATCACTGCTGGATTTGGTACAATTGGGCAACATGGGACAACTATTTTGTTTACCTTTCCCAGGTCTTGTACAATTCTAAAAGATCCCTTTGGCTTTTTCAATCCCATAATTGGAGAATTACAAGGGCTACTTTCTATTTCCCTTAGTATTCCTTGCTCAATCATTTTGTCAATCACTGGAGTTATTCCTTCAATCACGTCTGCAGTCATTTTATACTGGGGAACATTTGGGTAACTTGCACCTTCCTTTACCGTGACTTTTACAGGATCCACACCTCTCATTAATCCAATGTCTTTTCCTGTGAAATCCCACACCTTTTCTTTCACTGATTCTTTTAGTATATCAGGTATTGTCTCTCAATCAAACATAGGGAACAGTTTATCCTGTTCAGCCTCAACCATGAGCATAGTCATTTTATACAGGCTATCTTCATCTGGGGTTTGCAACTCTATGCCATCTGGTGAACAATATATGGTGCAATTCATCTTGCACAAAATGTCCCTTCCTAACAGATTAACAGGACTACTATCGCATACCACCAATCGATGTATATCTTTAAAAGTTCCAATTTCTATTTCAACTGGTTTTGTCAAGGGAGTTTATATCTGTCTATTAGCTACACCTATAATTTGGATCGACTCTCCCGAGAGAGGAAGATTTTGAACTTCCACTGATCTATCAGTAGAACGGGTAGCACCAGTGTCCACTAGGAAAGTTATCTCTACATCATTCACCTTCCCGCTCACAAATGGACCAGACTGATTGACCTCAAGAGTGGCTCCAAGCACACACTCTTCTTCCTCTCTCAGGCACCGTCAGAAACTTTCATCCCACTCACTGCCACCCTCCTCTGGTAACCAATACTGAGGACATGCATTCACTCTCTGTGGTCTTTTTACCTGCTCACCTCCGGTGAATCCTGTCTCTGCACTGTATCTCTGCTGGTTTACACTGTGTGGCAGTGGCGGTTGTGGCACCTGACTTTGCTGATTTACTATCTGCTGTTGTTGCGGTGGTTGTTGGTTTACCTCATACTACACCTGCGGATTCAATGACGAATTTTCCGCATTAACTCTTGGCGGACATTTACACTCTTTCTTCCAATGCCCTAATTTGCCGCAATTAAAACAGGGGTATTTCTTCTTTAATTCATCAATATTCCCTACTAATTTAGGTTTACTGAAACTACCCTTTGGTTTTACCTGATTTGTATCAACGCCTCTATTTTCTAATTGTACTGCTTGTTCTGCCACTTTTACTTGTGCCCACATAGCTTTTTCTTTTAATTTCTTTTGTTTTGCATCGATCTCCTCACTACAGTATTTAGCTTTCCTCAAAACATCATCTACACTGCTCGACTGCCATCCTATCATATTGTGCCTCATCATATCTCCAATTTCTGGCCTCAATCCATACACAAATCGATATATAAAATGGCTCATATCCTTTTCACTCAGTTCTTCATACCCACTGTATTGTTTAAATACCAACAACAATCTCTCATAAAATGAATGTACAGATTCTTTCGGCTCCTGTGTGGTTCTGTCTATTTTAACCCAGTCAGTTTCTTTGGGGGAATTTTATTTTTCAGAAACACAATCACTTGCTCATATTTTCTCATCACATCTGGTGACGGAGCTCCTGTTACTGTCTCTGGGATACTCCTCTCTTGGCCAATCTACAGATATCTTACATTCAGTAGTCCACAGTTCTGCTGGTACAACTATGTCAAATAATCCATCTAAATCAACCCACAGTGCTTTTGAAACCTTTACAAATCGGTCTACCTGTCGATACCATTCCACTGGTTTTTCTCTCAGCCTAGGGAAATCATTTGTAAATGACAATATATCCTGTCTGCTTCAAGGAACATGTACATATCCTCCTCCAGGTATGTCTCTCATAGGGAACTCAGTTGTTACTGCTTCCTTTTCCCTGATTGGAAAAGCTAATGTGGATTTATCACTGTTTTCTTCTTTCTTCTTTGCCCACTTAACCCTCCATTTACTCAAGTCTCCCCATTTTTGCAACAGCACAATCAATTCTTTTATCTGCACTAATCTTCCAGTAGTATTCATGTTCTCAATATCTTTTTCAGCAAAATCTACTCTGTATGATTTCTGCAATGATTTGAATTTTGAAAATTCCACTCCTAATTCATTTGCTAATTCCTCCAATTGATCATACACCGTTTTAGCTTTCCATGTTATGCTTTTACACATGAACATAAGTTCATCATCCTGGTACATTTTTAGTCTATCTGTTCCAATGGTTCCAATAATCAATTCCTCCATGTCTACTTTCAGTTTTGCTACATCCAGCACTTTTGATTCATGCTCTTTTAATTTTAAAG
The DNA here is from genome assembly GCF_964261635.1 of Lissotriton helveticus. Classification (NCBI taxonomy): domain Eukaryota; kingdom Metazoa; phylum Chordata; class Amphibia; order Caudata; family Salamandridae; genus Lissotriton; species Lissotriton helveticus. The sequence goes on along the minus strand of NC_136068.1, from coordinate 1,035,517,835 downwards.
TTTTAATCCACTCACTCAATTCCTGATCTGAAGGTCCAACAGGGGTTTGCATTAAATCTATTTTTTCTACACTCCTTTCTGGTGTAGCAGAATCAGATTCTGCTCCAGTTGCATATTTGTACGACAAACTTTGATTAAAAGTCAAATCAGGCGGATTTACAGTGTTTACTCTTTTAACTGCTGACAAATCTGGGTAAATATTTCTATTCAGCTTTTGTAAGCCCTGTTGTAACGGAATTGTTAAACTTGGTTCTTTCACTCTCTGATTTTCAAACACTGGAATTACAAGTCCTATTGTTACTGGAACTGTCACTGCTTCTATGTTTTTGGTAAGCTCGTGTATCTTTTCGGTCAATTCATTGGTAGTTCGTATATACTCTGCAGTACTGGCTTGTTCCTCAACTCGTCTTTCTGCCCTATTTACATTTTCTCGATCATCACTCTGTTTAGGGGTACCGGTAAGTCTTGATTCTGTTATAGAGGTATTTGGGTTGTATCTCACTTCTACTCTGTCTGGCACATCTTTTAAATTCAAATTTTGTTTTGGAGTTTCACTAATTCTTTCATCAGCCGATGGAGCATTCAGTGTAGTCCATAAAGAACCTGGGTGATACGCGGGCGGTCTCCTATTTAATATCACCTCTAATACAGCATCCTCCGATTCAGTGTCACCATAATTTTGCCTTTCTTTTTCTATATTTTTCTTCTTTTATGTGCATTTTTGCCCTTCGAAATCATCCATCAATCTAACAGCATACAATCCATCACACATGTTTGCATCTCTCCATCTGCGCATTCTGGTCTCATGTGTCTCTCCCCATAAGCCACCGACTCTACTTCGTGGTCTCAAATATTGACTCAAACGTTCTCTTTCTATATCATGCATCTCATCTTCCCATTCAACCAATGCTTCAAATTGAGTGGGTCTCGGTCTTGGCTCAAGCTGCATCATTCTGTCTCTCAATTTTCTCAAAACTGCCACATCAAAAGATCCTCCCTCTGGAAAAGCTAACACACCATCATCTTTGGTATAGCGTACCCAATTCTCCAACCAAACGCACGTATGGTAACCATATTTTGACAGCATGTAAGAAGCAGGCGTCTTCGGCGGAGGAATTATTTTTCCCTCTCTCGTGACTACCTCTTTGTCTTTTACAAACATATTTTTCATCTTTTTGAACCATGAAGGTTTCTTCTTGTCTCCGTCATAATAATAGTAAGCCATTTTCGGTAAATTTCCTGCCTCTCAAAAGATCGCGTATTACTCTGTTGCTGTCTCGTAACACCAACCTATCACAGCGCAGTTCACACTAACGTACCAATTAGAACAAGATACGTCTTCTTAGTGCTTAACCAATTACTTTGCTGCTTTCGCTGATGCACCAATCAGCCCTTACTCTGCCTTGGTCACAAGGACCAATCCCTCCGCGACACTTTTGACGTCAACAGCGCTCCGGCTTCTGCAGCGCTGACTGACCCCTCCTTTACAGGATTTTTTCAAGAAGCCGTATTTACAAGATATTTTACAAAATCAGTTAGTAACTTACACAAAACAATACCATTTGCCTGTTTCGCTAAATAAAGTGACAGTATTTTCTCAATCACACAAGTATTCTGTATGTGGAGTAGATGACGCTTAGTTCCACAGAATTTTAGATTCGTCGATAAAGAAGCACTACCCTCTACCTTACCCTTCTGTCAGGCAATAACGAACCCGTTTCTCTAGAAATAAGACACGTACAGAGACTTTAATATTCCTTAGAGTCTAATCCAGAGTTTCACAAGAACGCATATTGCTATTTCATTTACACACATTCACACAGAAATCCCTTTTCATTCATACCTTAATTCTGTATTTCCAGTAGGCAGCGCTTACCTCTACCCTACCACAGAATTTCTCTATCGTCAGTATCTTTCAAGCTCGGGTTAAGTCCTACTACTCTCCCAGCAGTAAGTTTTAGTCAGGATACGCAATGATCCCTATACTTGAGGGATACGATTTTATAGTCTGTCCTCGCTATACATTTATCCTTTCACACTTAGTGTCCCTAAACAGTGATATACGACGATACCACCGCAGTATACGGCGATACTACTTCTTTGAAACAGACCAATGCACTGTGCAGCTTTACTTGCCACACTTCCTCTGCCTGCAGACAGAGGCACCAGCTTCATGCAAGATTTGGAAGCCTTTTCAGAACTACATATAACATGATACGGACTCAACAGATGTTAGTCATAATACTGTACATCAAAAACTCTATATAGTGCTTTATACATAACCCTAGCTAATTTCCATAGCAACCACTACTCTGCTACCAAGCTAATAACCGATCCAGCGGTACTCCAAAAATAATTCCTTAAACCATTTCACTTATCCCTGAACCACTAAAATACACATATACTCACCAGTGGGCCCCATATCACTGAGAGCTGCTCATGCACACTTACTCAATATTCTAGGGATCAGTGAATTTAATGGAGAGCTGCTGTAATCATTAAGCGAGATGTCTAATTTAAACTGGACGTTACACTATTTACATCTGCAGTTTTAAAATCTTACTGTGGAGCTGGGTGGCGGGCGGACCGGAATAACAGGCGGGGAGGCCGTATATATTGCGCTATGACAAGTGTTTTATTGCAGCAGAAGGACAAAGTCCAAATGAGGGAGGGAGGCAGTGTAGAGTCCAAGGGGTGTTTGGCTGATAGAAACGGCAGTGGACCAGGCTCGGCGAGGTTGTTGGGGATCAGGGTCTGCTTCTCCGTGTTCCGCCAGTAGTCTCCTCGGTGTGGTACTGGGGCTCCTTGGAGGCTTGAAAGAAAGGAGAGAAGCGTAGGGCTTTTAATCCGAGTACTCAATCAGTACACCCCACCACCTACACCGGGGAGTGAAGGGTATGGAGAAAAGCCAGTGAGGAGGGGACGGTAGGGGAATGGAACAGGCAAGAAAAAGGTGGGAGGGTTGAAGGCGGGATGGTGCAGGGCAGTGCTCGGTCTTTATACAGTGCGAGTGAGACAAACCTAACTATCCCTGTGCTCGTGCAGTCTAGGAATATATACAAGAGTATTTTACAAGTAGCACTATATACACAGTAGGGGACACGGAGAAAGGGTAACAGGTACTCACGTGCCCTGCCGCAACTCTCGTCCGAGTTGCGGCCGCTCTCCAGCTTCCTCCTGAGGACGCCACCAGTCCTCCGTCCAGACGTCCTCTTCCTCGTCCTCGCTTCGGTCCTGCAGTACTGCTCCTCTCTCTCTCCGGGGTCCGTCGCTGTCCGCTGCCTCCTGCCACGAGTCGGTTGCTCCGAACGCCTCTTCTTCGTCCTCGGGGCTTTTTCTACCTTCCGGGCTCTGGTCTGACCGTCCACTTCCGGGGTCAAGGTGGATCGCTTCCGGGTTGCTTGGGGTCGACCCGCCGTCACTTCCGGTGTTACGGGCGGGGGCTTCCGGTCCTTCGGGCTCCAGCGTCGGTACCTGCAGGGGACGAGAAAGAGAAGGTGTCCTGGGTGTCCGGGACGTTAAGTGACCGGGCGCGGGGGACGGGACCCCCGCGCTCGGACTGTGTGACGCCGAGGTAGGTGCCGCTGCCGCTCCACACTTACCATGGTTTTGTCATAAAACAATATACATTTAGACATATCGCCATATGGGTCGACGGGTCTGCTGGTACGAAATCAGGCGTAGGAAGACTCAAGACCAGCTTAAATTTCCATTTATCCAATTTTATTCAAGCAGATTTAACATGTCTATAACTTTTCTTTATATATTTAATTCTCAAAATAAAATTTTAAACGAAAGTTTAGTTCAAAGTAGTTAATATCATTTTATTTTAAAAAAAAAATATCAGAAATAAACATTTAGGAATTTAGGTTCAGAACACAGGTTTTAGCAAAGATTTATAGTTCTCAAAGTCCATTTTTCTCCTAAACATCCGTAACTAGAATCTCTAATCAAAAGTGCATTTGCTGAAAAGGAAAAGTTAAAGTTCCTAAAACTAAATTCTTACGTGTCCAAGTCAATCGACAGTCCGACAGCATGCCAGCAGGAAATTGAAGAAGCGTTTTTTACTTGACAAAATCAGCACTTTTTATACCTTTTTCACTAGCTCTATCTAAAATAAAGAGTAACTTTCGGAGAAAAGTCGAGTCCTCATTGGTCAATTTAGGGTCGGATGAGCATAACCTCATCGATAAATTATATTTTTCTTCCTGTCATGAGTTATTTTAATGTTCCCATTGTTTCCACTGTCCGGCTTGGTCAAGTTCTTCAACTCGCTACGTTACCCGATTTTCACACGTACAGAACCATTGCTCTCAGCACTTGGCAGCCACCTAGACTTCCAGGCCACCACGACCTTGAACTCGCCTTCCACACAGGCACAGGCCGCTCGCATTCCTTTTGGTCAGTCATTAATGCGCATGTGTCTTGTCTTTCATTGTCAAAGCAGGCCCATGACTCCATCTAGCCTCAGGCCTCACGAGTCAGAATGAGAACTATCATAGAAACAAACACAAATAAATGTTAAATATAGAAAAATAGCCCATTCTGTTTACCTCCCCCCTTGCTAGGGTTTCCCTATTAGTAGTTACCTAGCGACAAGCTACATATATGCATTCTATACTTACTTTTGGCCCTTATTTCAGCCACACATACATAGACAAAAGCAAATGTATGCTTCTTTCCATTATTTTAAAGCAGCATATTAATACCAAACACGACAAAATAACACAGTTAATAAATTATGTTTGCAACACAAGCAAGAATTAATTTCCCACGTGTTGATGTGTGCGTGACAATTTATTCTAAGTTGGTAGTCCATGCAACACTCAAATTAGTTCAGATTACACGTTATTGAAGTGTGATTTCGCAAGGGGTACACAAAATTTATTTTCTCCACCTTGCTCCATCACCTGCACATAATTTATCTAACAGCAACTTCATATCCTCCCTCACACTTAAAGGCACAGGTCTGCCACTGGCATGGCACCTCTCGTAAGTTTGATCTGAAGGTCAAAGCCTTTTAATAGTTCCATTCTCATTCACGAACACTCTGGGATACTTTGCTATTAACATCTAAGTGTGTTCCTCTTTAGTGTAAACAAATAAAATGGGGATGTCATCTAGTATGATAGGTTCCAAACCACCCGGTTTTAAGATAATGCATAACTTGGCTAAATCTTTCCAACCAATTATGTTTTGCCCTCTGTACGCTACATAAACCTTTGTACAAGTTTTTCCTTCTAAACACTCCAGAGTAGCCACAAAGTACTGCTAACATAAGGGTATCAATCTGGAGCTAAGGCATATTCAAAATGTGGACAAGAAGTTAAATGCCACACCCATGCACCACTTCTAAGGAAGTGGGAGGGGGGAGGAGCCGCACCAGCGACCAAGATGGCCGCTTAAGGACCGGCTCCGCCGGCCGTCCCATCCTGATTTGCCATCCGGCACAATATCCTGCGTCCCGTCCCTACCATCTGGTGGGTGACCCACAGCTGTGCCACGGGGTGAAAATTCAGAGAGTTTGCGTGGTCCGGCGACCGACAATCGTCGTCTGTACCTTTGCGGGCTACTGGGCGACGAGACCGGGACCTTGAGTGTGGCCCTGCCCGCATTGGAGTTCAACAACATTGGCGAAGGGGACCGGAAGTGGCCGGTCGGAGACCTGGCCGCGAAACTTTCGTCGCTTCGTGGACGCCGGACGGCCCCATTATCCAGCTGCATGGCCTAGAGACTTTTGTCACAACGGGAGTGACCCATGGCTGCCTGGTTTCGGCGTACTTCGGGGAGGATATTCGGTCGGACCCTGGTCGAGAGTCAGACGTGGTGCCCGGGACTCTTGGTGACCCTGTGCTATGGTTGACCTGCTGGACAGTCTCTGAGGTGGCCCGAGGTGACTGTGTGCTCCGACCGTGAGGCGCCATACCTTGTGCGGAGTATCTGACTCGGAGGGCAAAATGGCGGCGAGAGCGGATCCCGATAGACCTCAGTCCAAGTCTGTGAGAGGGACCAGGCATGTTCAGTCTAACAAACTGGATCGGTACACCATGCCCAAGGGGTCCCCGATCGAGGTGATACGGGGTCCAGCGGGGGCCTGGAGGGCGAACCCGACGGGGATGACCCGACGATCAAAGGTCTAATGGCTGCAATCACTGGGGTCCAGTCTTCCCTGAGCAAGATGGACAACAAGTTGGACACTGTCTCCATTGAGGTGGGCCTTATCAGGGCGAATCTCACGAAGACAAGCAAAAAAGTTAAGTCCCTGGAGGTCAAGGCGTTGACCCTTATGGAGGATGTCACAGAATTGCAGCAGGAGGTGAGGGAACTTAAGGCGGCCAGGACTCAGGTTGACCGGAAACTTGATGACTATGAGGGGCGTGCAAGGAGGAACAACGTACGCATCCTTGGTGTACCGGAGAAATCGGAGGGCCAAGCCCCGGACCTCTTCGTGGAAAATCTGATCCTCAATCCCCTTCAGCCCAAGGGCCTCAGTAACTTTTTCACGGTGGAACGGGCGCACAGGATCCCTGGGGGACGACCGAAGCCGGGGGCGGCTCCTCGCCCCTGATAGCACGGGTCCTGAATTTCTGGGGCAGGGATGTCATCCTGCAGACGGCGCGGGCTTCGGGCCTGTTGTCCTTTGAGAATGCTTCTCTGCTGTTCTTCCCTGACTTCACGCAACTCGTGCAGAGACAGCGGCAGAGCTTCATGGCGGTTAAGCGGAGCTTGAGGGACATGGAAATCAAGTATTCAATGATGTTCCCGGCCCGCCTCCGGATTGAACATGATGGCAAGACTTGGTTCTTTGATACTCCTGAGGTTGCGGCGGACTGGCTGGATAGAGTTCGGGGGTCGGAGTCCGAGGCTCGCGCCCAGGCGGAAGACAAGGGACAATGACTTTACTTGACTGCGGTTGAGCGGACTTACCGAGATGGCGTGGCTGGGGGTTTGTCAGGGGCGATTGTCTGTTCCCCCCATCTGTAGTATGTCGTGAATTTATTTGCATCAGTCATTGGGGGGGGGATATTTCCGAGTCGGGGGGGGGGGTTGGCGGTCCTGTTGTAAGGTCCTCCTTCACTTTCTACTTTTAGTTATTTGTACTATTGATCTGGGGAGACAGGCACACTGCTAGTTGTGGATGAGCGCAAACCGTATGCAGGGGTGCAGGGTGGGGGTTTGGGGGGTGGTTTTTTTTTGGGTGTGTGTTGTTTTTGTTGTTTGTTTTTTGTTTTTGCATTGGGTGTCCTCGACTATTCTGAATTTGCTGAATGTTAACCATGACTTCCAATAGGCCGGGATTGGGTTTTTCCATACTCAGTTGTAATGTGAATGGTTTGGGAGATAAGATCAAACGAGCTATGGTGGGGCAATTGATCAGACGACACTTGCCAGAAGTGGTACTGCTGCAAGAAACTCATCTTATGTGCAAGAGATGTATGGCACTGCATAGAGGGGGCTACAAGCTGGTGGCGCATCCGGGCTTCACTACCGGGTCTAGAGGAGTGGGTATCCTTGTGAAGAACTCGTTCCCATTGACTATACAGGCAACCTGGACTGACAATCGGGGAAGATACATTGGCGTTTCGGGGTTGTGGGAGGGAAGAACAGTCACGTTTATGTCAGTTTATGTCCCTCCAGCCCTGCAGGCGGATACCTTTTGCGACCTGTGTAAAATCTTCTTTACTCTGCCTGTTGGGGTTTTGGTGTTGGGGGGGACTTTAATGCAGTGATGGATGGCGAGGCTGATAGACATCCCTCCCGGGTTTTGTTGCCGTCCCGCAGGTGGGTGTCAGATTTTGTGACTACCACTGGACTAGTTGATGGGTGGAGGTTGAGGCACCCCGGAGATGTTGAATACACGCAGGTCTCTGCTGCGCACCGCTCCCTCTCGAGGATAGACTATGTCTTGGTGCCTGCGTTGCAGGCGGCGTGGATTCGGGAAGTGCGACACTTGGCTAGGGGGGTGTCCGATCATTCGCCGGTTTGGCTTAGACTTCAGCTGGGACGGGGTGATGTGGCGAGGATTGCCCCGATTAGTGCATGGCGTTTGAAGGACCCCGACATCAGGAAGGAGATAGTGCGTGCTACTGATAGCTATTTTCGTGAAAACGTTGGTACGGTAGACTCGAAGTGCTCCCCTTGGGAAGCGTACAAAACTCTTGTTAGAGGGGAGGTGCTTTCTCTCATTTCCGGACAGAAGAAAAATAGCAGGGCAGAGATTGATAAGGTGGAGGCGGATCTTTTGGCCCTGGAGAGGGAGGTGTCTTCTAGCGTCGACCCGGAGGGACTTCACCGCCTTCAGCTCCTTCGGGATGAGTTTAGGAGCCTGGCACGTGACAAGGCCAGGACGCAGCACGCTGACACCCAGAGTAAAATTTATGAGCATGGCGACAAGGCCGGTAAACTGATTGCATGGTTAGAGAAGGGGGAGTGGGCGTCTCGTCTTGTGCCGGAACTGTTAATTGAAGGTTCAGGCAAAACCTCGGATCCCCAGCAGCTAGTAGATGAATTTGCCCGATATTATGAAGAGGTGTATAGGTCGGAGGGGGAAAATACTCTGAGAGTGACAACGCTGATATGATACGGGACATCCCAATGCCCACCCTGTCGGACGAGGATAGAGCGTATCTAGATTCAACCTTTACGACTGATGAGGTGGCGGCGGCCATTAGAGGGGTTCACTCCGGGAAGGCCTCTGGCCCGAACGGACTCCCTATTGAATTATACAAGCTGAACGCTAACAGGCTGGCCCTGTTTCTACGGGACATGTATGAGGAAAGCAGGGATAAGGGTTGTCTGACTTATGATCAGCGGGTCGCTAACAGCATTGTGATCTATAAGGAAGGTAAACCGCGGCTGGAGTGCCCTTCCTATCGGCCGATATCGCTCCTGAATGTTGAACCAAAGGTGTTGGCCAAATTACTCGCAACCAGACTAGTGAAAGTCATCACGTCCTTAGTGCATCCGGATCAGTCTGGATTTATGCCGCGCCGCAATACCGCCCTTAATCTTCGTAGACTGCATGGTGTCCTGGGAAGCGCGTCCCAAATACATGAGCCGGCGGTTCTCCTATCGTTGGACGCCACTATGGCTTTTGATAGAGTGGAGTGCCCCTATCTTTTTGCGGTCTTGGGCAAAATGGGGATTGGCCCAGAATTTGTGCGATGGGTTCGCCTCTTGTATTCCGGCCCCTTGGCTTGAGTGGTAGTCAATAATCACAAGTCGGGGGACTTTCCATTGGGGAGGGGCACCCGGCAGGGTTGCCCCCCTTCCCCGCTCTTGTTCGCCTTGACTCTTGAGCCGTTTGCGGCTTGGGTGAGGTGGGACAGATCGATTTAAGGGTTGAGGTGGACGCTGGACTGGGAAGACAAAATTTCCCTGTACGCGGATGATATCCTGTTGTATTTGACCTCCCCTAGACAGTCACTGATTGTGTTTTTGGATATACTGGCAATTTACGGGAGGTATTCTGGTTTTGCTATAAATTGGGTGAAGTCAGTCCTCTTTGTGTTGAGTGGAGACCCACCTACTGTCCCGACAAATTGTCCGGTAAAACTGGAGATGGAGGGATTTTGTTATTTGGGCATTTTTGTATCGAAGGACCCCAAGGTGAGATATAGCGCTAATTTGCTACCTCCGTTGGCTAGGCTTAGAGGGGATGTGGCGAGATGGAAGTCTCTGCCGCTCTCCCTGCTGGGTCGGGCGGTTTTATTCAAGATGCTGGCTCTTCCGCGTTTCCTGTATGCCCTTCAAAACACCCTTGACCCGGTACCTCCCTCATACTTTAAAGAAATTGAGTCTCTTCAGAGACAGCTCCTTTGGGATGGGAGACCGCGGATTGCGCTATTTAAATTGATGTTGCCATGGTATGATGGGGGATTGGCTTGCCTAACATCCGGAAGTACTATTGGGCTTCCCAGCTGGCGGCCATCAATCATGCCATCTATGGCTCGCCAGTCGATCCCGGGTATGCGATGGATCGTGGCCAAGTGCCCGAGGGTGAATACACCAGAGCGTTATATGCTAGACAGGGACGGTTTCCGTTGGTAGGACCGCCGGCAGTTGCGACGCGAGTGTGGCATGAGGCCAACCGTTCTCTTAAGTGGGACGGGAAGATTACTTTGGCGACTCCACTATGGAACTCGGAGGGTCTGGGCAGTTTGTGGAAATCGAAAGGATTTGATCGGTGGGACCTTATCGGGATCTCGCAGGTGAAAGATTTGTGGGGGAAGAACGGGATTCTCATATTTGAAGAGTTGCAGGACAGACACCAACTGCACGAGAGTGAGCGGTTTTGCTATGTACGATTAGACACGCGTTGCTGGCTGGCGTCCCCCGTGGTGTTACACCCCAGGCGGCCTCTCCACTGGAGGACCGGATACTAGATGGGCATCTCCCCACTAAGGCGATATCACTGATTTATAAGAAGTTGATTAACCACACCGATGATCTCTTAGTGAAACTCAGGGAACAATGGATCGCTGATGGGTTGGTCTTAGATGATGAAGATTGGGGGGAGGCGGTATTGTCTCCTAGGACAGTAGCCGTCCCGATGAGGCTTAGGTTGGTGCAGCTGAAGATTCTTCATCGCTCTTACACCACAGGTCTTAGATTGTTGCGGATGGGTTTAGCTGCGAATGCGGACTGCCGTAGAGGGTGTGGGATGATTGGGACATTTATGCATGTGCTGTGGGAGTGTGCGGAGGTTCGTGAATATTGGACCGCGGTGCATGGGAAAATACGGGAGGTGTGGGGTGTGCAGCTTGAGTTGGAAGCGCGCCATTGCTTGCTCAATGTATGGGAGCCTACCGACCTCACAACCCACAGGAAACTATGGGTCACGCTTGCTTGTATGATTGCCCAAGGCAATATTGCACAGCTATGGGGTGCCCTCAGATTGGGAAATGGATAGAAGACCTGGATTGGTGTATGTTTCGTGAGCGGTCTGTGTATGTTGCTAGGGGGAGACCCCGAAAAGGGGGAAGATCTGGGGTGCTTGGAACACATACCAAGGTGATATTTGTGTGCCCCCGCTCCAGCAGATGTTACTGAGATGTTGGATTCCACCTGATTTCGTTGTTGTTGATTCTGTATTTTTGCTGCAACCAAGGAAGTAATGTGATAGTCGCACAGTGGTGGATGTCACCCGATGCAATTTTTCTGTTATTGTTGTTTTTATGTGTTTAATAAAAAGATTTTTTTTTAAAAAAAGGAAGTGGGAAAGGGAAAAATAATCCCTTTTTTAATATAACCCCCACCCACTCTAATAGTGGCATTCTTCGCCATCGGGTTCACCCTGACACCTAGATGTCAGGGTGTACTTCTGGAGAGGCTTGAGCAGCAGGGAGTAGGAAATACTGTCCTAACCTGGTTCCGCTCCTTTCTCGAGGGCCGATCCCAGAAAATATGTCTGCGTCCTCACGTCTCCACCGCCCGCTTACTTATCTGTGGAGTCCAACAGGGTTCAGCCCTTAGCCCAACCCTTTTTAATGTTTACCTCGCCCCACTTGCGTCAATCATCGAGCATCAAGGTGGTTTCCTACGCTGACGACACTCAGCTGGTGTTCTCCTTGAAGGACCACTCTGAAGCTGCTTTTACTAACTTTAAAAGGTGTCTGATCAACATATCATCCTGGATGACAGACAATTGTTTAAAATTGAATATGGACAAATCTGAAGTTCTGTTTTTTAAACAGCCATCACCCCCAAAAGCCAAACTTTGGTGGCCTACAGAACTTAATCCTCCCCCTAGGCCAGTCCCGTCAGCGAGAAACTTAGGATTCAAATTTGACTCCGCCCTCTCGGGGAAGGCCCAGAAAGGCCAAGTCTCGTCCTCATGCTTCTGGAAGATGAAAACCCTAAAGAGATTCTTACATCTCTTACCAATGGACTGCAGGAAAACGGTGGTGCACGGACTAATTACTTCTCAACTGGGTCTCCCAGACTAACTCATCAAAAGGCTGCAGGTCATTCAAAATACAGCCGCCAGGCTCATCAGGAGTGTACCTTTCCGCCATCACATCTCCCCACATCTACGCACCCTACATTGGTTGCCTGTCCAAAAGAGGATCCAGTTCAAGGCCCTGACCTTGGCCTTCAGGTCTACCAACGACACTGGTCCTAATTACTTAAAACTAAACCACATTTAAAAAAAGCTAGACTATGCGGTCGCTCATTCTCTTTTATAACCACCTCTCTCTGGAACTTCATGCCGGAGCATCTCCGAAAAGCCAACTCTGAATCGATATTTAGGAAGAATCTTAAAACCTGCCTCTTTAGTCTACCTTAGAGCCTCCTCCTTCAGCCTATTCACCAGGTTTCTCTCCCACAGAACTCGCTGTCAGCGCCGGTACACCTCCGTTGGAGGTAGCTGTTGCGCTTTACAAAATGCAATAATAATAAATAATACTTAATCATTTTTCAGGGAGCTCTAATGAAGATTGTTAAATAGGGGGCATCATTTTAAAGATAAAAAATCCTCCTCCACTCCCAAGGTATCCCTTTATTAGTGGGGTGGATGGGAAAGATTAAAAGTCTATAATACAATCGGGACTTCAGGATGCAATGGTCCTGGTTCTAAAAACACCAATGACACCAATGTTTATCAGCCCTGCACTAATGGCCCAAAGAGGTCCTGGGCTTTCGCCAGGGCGAGTTTGTATATTTAGCTCTCCCCAATTTATATATTTTATGTGATCTTGTGCAGCATGCAAATTAACCTGGAGCATGCATAGGCAATGTAATGCTTGCCACTCTGGGTAGTACCTGTAAATAGAAATTACATGGCATGAGGAAACATTGCCACCATGTGGCTTCTCATATGTGACAAACACACCTCCCCATCGTGTTTTCTTAATCACATGCTACATATTAGGAGCATTTCTTGTCACTCATTGGTGTCAACTCTACCTATTTCAAACTGGCGTCTCATGCAAGATCATGTTAATCACACCTTTCCAGTGCACCAAAGTTCCACCTCATACTTGTGTCAGAAGTGAAAAAAAATCACAAATCAAAAGATTTTTGCGACTTGGACTGAGTTGCTCACGATACACATAGACCATCAATCATATACCCTAATTAGTTTTTTTTTTTTGCGATACACTCACACATCTAATCAAAATGACAATCTCATAAAATTAAAAACATGTCGTATATTCACTCAGCCAATGTGTGGGAGACAATTAACTGCAAAGGGGGCACGAGTGGGTGGCCCTGTAGTCAAAACCTGAAAGACGGGTAAGTGACCTTACTGTCAAGTTTGAAGCCAACGAAGGTAACGAGGAAAATCTACAATTTGTATTTATCAGGTTTGTTACTGCTGTTAAGAACATATTACAATAATCAGCATGCTGAGGCACTTACTTCATCATGGGTCCCTAACCACTTCATCGACTACTTGGCTCTGCTCTCCCAGCGTGCGGCAGGCTGATGCCGGCGAGCGTAAGTTTTTATCTCCCTCGGGACCCGACTGGTTGTGAAAGGCCTCATGATGAGTGGCCAATTAAGGGCGGTGCTCACCCTATGCAGCAATTAACACATACTGCAGACGTGTTGTTGCCAGGGTAGGATGGAAACACCCATGGGTGTGACTGTGCCGCAGAGGACCCTGTAAACTCCAAGCACAGGACGTCTGCATGTGACCACAAAGGCCCGGCACGGAGTTGCCATGCGTCTGGCCCTGGAATCATGGAAGATGGAGTCTCCCTACGCCTGTGTGTTGTCAGCGGGCCCTGGAGTAATGAGAGGGGAGTATCCCCTAAATTTAGTGGCCTCCAAAGGTACGAAGTACCTATTGTGTAGCATTCCTATACTTGTGTGCTCTCAGTGGCCCCTGGAGTGTTCTAACCCTACTTGATAGAGGCTGAGGTTAGTTGAACTACTTCTGTTTATGTCATTGGAAGGGTGCTAAATTAGTTGTTACTCTAATCTTATGCGATATGGGAGCAGACAATGTAGCAATACACTTTTCTGGGAGTTACTTAATGTAATCCTAAAGTTTCATAGGTTTGCCAGTGTGGGACTAATGGAGGTTCAGTTTGTTCCATGGTATTTCATCGTTGAGACCCCATTTTGAGTTTTTAATTTGTAGACTCATCTTTGCTCCTTTTCTAGGACTCAGTTGCTGATCCCAGCCTGAGCGGTGAGTTTTTCCATAATCAACCTTTTTATACATTTCTTGCTGTGGTTCTTCTAAAAAAAAAAAAAGTGTGTTGTCCGTCTAGTTGATGCCTTCCTGTATCTGTTTATACTCACTTGGGCGAATTTACATTTTCCTCATAGTCATTCCTATGTAGCAAAGGCCACATGGACAGGTTATGACATATATCACATTTCTGCTGTTGCAATTGGTATGTGCCCCCTGCTCTCAGGGAGTAATGAGGCCAAGCTCTATCGTTTTATATTGTGTAGTTAGAGGGCATACTGCACAATTCCCACAGAGAAGGTGTCCTGTAACTGGAGGAAGATCCCACTGAGTTGTTCGGCGTTCTGAGGTTTTCTGCCATGTGTTATTGTTCACCGGAGAACCAGCCAGGCCCACAGAAGACCCAGGTGCATTGGGAACCAGTGATAGAACAACCACTGATGTAGAGTATGACCAGGGAACCAACCCCCTCAACGAGCAGCATGACAGCCTCATTGTGAATCTGAGCCAGAGAACATTGACCACACTGGAAACCAGTGTCTTGAACATAAGCCTGGGTTTTGTCTCTACTCACCTGGGGGATGACTTTACTATGCATAAGGAACTGTCCCAATTTTTCAACAAGATATGTTTCTTCTTTAACTTTGAGAAAGCTGACAACACTCATGCAGATTATGATACCAATACAGGTTTGAGAAACAGATTAACTTTCAATCAGCCATTGCACTTGGTTCCTCCGGGGGTAGCTACATTTGAGAAAACTGTCCTGAAGGAATTTGAGACTCAGAAAATCAGAGCGAAACATCCCTTTTTCAACCTCTAAGGATGAGCTGGATTGTTTGAAGTTCTTGGGGAATGACAGAGAGATCGTGATAAAACCAGTGGACGAAGGGGGCGCCACGGTTATCATGGATCATCAAGATTACCAGGAGGAATGTCTCTGACAATTGAATAATACCAAGTACTACAGACCGTTGCAGAGGGACCGCACTACCAGACTACAGAAGACTATCAGGGCCTAGGTAGAAAGAGGCAAAGATGCTGGTTGAATAACCAGTGGGGATTCTGAGTTCCTATTGAACACTCACCCTAGGATTTCATATTTTTATATGTTACTTTGGTAAGCCCAAACCCATAAACCCAGACGATCACCCCCTGGTAGACCCAATGTCTCCGGAATTAGCTACCAGTTAGAACCTCTCTCTCAGTTTGTTGATCGATTTCTATGACTGATGGTCACCGAAATGCCCTCTTATCTACAGACAAACAAACATATACTCACTGTATCAACTGACATCCCATTTGATCCTGAGCGACATTACCTGTTTCTTACTATATGAAATAGCTACATATGAATATTCCACAAGATAACACCTTACAGACTGTCAAGGAATTACTGGAACATAGAGAACTGGATGATCTAATCCTGTCTTCTTTCGTGATGGAGTGTGCAACAAATGCCATGGAAGGAAACGTTTTTCAATATTAGGACCAGCTTTACTGGCAGGTAATTTCAATGGGCAGTACCTTTGCCCAAAGCATGGCAAATCTGTACATGCACAGTTTTGAATTAATCCACATCTATCCAGCTGACAACCCCTATCAACAAAGCCTTACGGTATGGAAGAGACATACAGATGACATCCTGGTAGTTTGGGAAGGTGATCCCACCTCTCTGAATGATATATCCGAATAGCTTAATACAAGACCTTTTCTTCTAAGATTTTCTTGTCAGTACAGAAAGGTGGCTCTTACATTCTTGGACCGCCTGCTATATTTGAGGGATGGAGGTATATGCTCTGAGCTATACAAGAAACCTATGGTGCATAATTCCCTTCTGTGCTACAACAACTTTCATCCACAGGCACTTCAAAACAACTTACCGGTGGCAGGGCCGTACTGGGAACGCAAACAGGCCCTGGCAGTTAAGTCTCACCGGCTTTTGGCGGGGGGGAGGGGTGGTGCTGAATGCTGGTGGGAAACACTGCTTTAATACAGGGGGCTGTTATTGCAGCACTGCTGCAAATTCGGCCTTTTGTGCCAAAACTGCCTCCACCGGTCCAAAACCGTCTCCCACCCTTCTGGCCCACTGGGAAAACGCCTGGTGCCTGCTACACCCAGTCTGGCCTGGCCCGTGGGCCAGGTCCTCAGGATCAGAAGGAACTGTACAGAACTGACCAAATTTAAGGCACACGTGACCACACTCAGCACCCACTTGTCTTAGAGACATTACCCCATGGATCAACAGGATGGCGAAAAAAAGCCAAGAATAACAACAGAGAAGATCTCCTCCAGATATACTCAAAACATGACAGGGACAGATTGGTGTGTGTTAGCACATATAGCCACCTTGCTGGCAATGTCAAGAAGGCAATTAATAGAAATTGGCATATTCTGAACATAGGAGACAAGACATTATCAAAACCTCTCTTTCCACTCAAATGGAGTACGAATGTTGGAAACATGGTAGTCCACACGAGACCACAGCCCACCACCTACAGGATGAACCAGGACACTTTGTGGTTGTTGCCTCCAATTAGAGGTCATTTCCCATGTGGTTTCTGTTTAGTTTGCCCACAGACACAACCCACTGTGCGCACTGACATTGGCCAAAAGACACCTTGGGAACTTTTCAATCATACAAATTGCAACACTGAAGGGGTCATCCTCATATGTCCTTGTAAACTATTCTATGTAGGCATGACCACCCGCAAGGTTAGAGTGAGGACAGCGGAACATTAGAGTTCAGTGTGATGTAAGAAGTCCAACACTAAGCTTACTAGACACTACTTTGCCTCTGGCCACACAGAGTATGATATCAGGTGGGTTGTCCTGGATAAACTACGGTTCTCACATACCATGGGGACTCTAGAGTCAGTTCTTTTTCATAGGGCGCAGTACTGGATCTTCAGATTTAAAAGTAAGACACCAGGTCTGAATGACGACATTCCTTGGACCAGCCGGGGTTGTTAGTTGGTTGCCGTTGACATAACATACAGGAGGCTACTGCACCTCTGTATACACTACCAATACACTTCCATCTTTGGGATTTACCAAGCTGTTCTGGGCTTAATGTGATTATGTAGTCCAGTTAAACTGATCCTCACGTTGGCACATGGAGTGTGGTTAATCCTGTTTCTTTTTCCAGGTGGTTAAAGCCACTTTGAGTTAGTATGAGGGCTATGTGTCAAGGCGTTGATAGATCTCACCACTTTCCTTAGCAAGCTGCTATGAAGATGCAAGCCCTAATCCCGCTATGGCCCACTGCATCAGCCCCTCTATCTGTAAACTTCCTACCTATTCTGATTACAGTCCTTTTTTGGTTGGTCCTTCCTTGGTTGGTACCCTTTTCTCTGTAAACACTTTTGCTTTTTTTCCAACATAGACTGACGTATCAGATATATCGACGCGGTCCGGACTTATCTACGAGTTTGTTTATTATTTGTTGACTATAGGTTAATTTTTACTCTAACTCCTCAGAATACCTTTTGTGCCTGTGCTGCTCTTACTTAACTCTGTAAGCAGTTGATGTGTGCAGTTCACTCACCACTTACTCCTGGAAAATATATTGAGACAACTTCTTGGAACACATGCATTTTTACAACATCCCTGAATCCCCTACAATGAGTAGCACTCTGCTGAATATGGTGTTGCCCCCACAAAGACTCAGTTCCTCCATCAGGGACCACAACTCCCAGAGGCTCCTAGTTTACTCATACTCCTTGTAGGCATGTCGCAACTCCTGGTGTTCCTTATTAGGACGTGCCCGGGAGGTTCGTCTCACTCTCGTCAGGACGCCGAAGAATTTGACTGCGCTCACATCTGCAGGTATGATGTTTCTAGGGGGGTTCGCACCGGGTGACCCTTCAACCTGTATCATTGGTTGGCAGCGCATATACTTTTTTTTTTAAACAAGTTTTTATTGGTTTTGTGCAAACATCTTACAACCATGCACCATACGTATATCTCCAGCGCCATGGTGCTTATCAATACAGCTTCTATAGTAACCCACAATATCTATGCCCTATTCGTACATCTCCCCCCACCCCCACTACCCCCACCCCCCCTTGTCAGTGTGCCCTCTACTGTCTCTCCTGCAGTGCCTCATAAATCTTCGTGGAATAGTGTGCGACTCCTCCTTGGCCTTCTGAATCCTGGCCCTGCAGCTGGTTGGAGGCCCAGAAGCTTCCCAGAACATTGCATGAGGCCCAGTCCATCCTCCACACATTCTCAGCATGAGCATTCAGATCCTCGCCCGCTGTAGGTTGCGCAAGCCTAGCATGCCACATCCCCGGTTAGTGCCCCCACATTCTCCGCCCCAATCTCCCCCTCCTGGCTCGCCGGCGCTTCCACCTCACTACCCCCGGTAGCTTCACACATCGATTGGAGGTCCACCACTAGCGCACTCCACGCCCTGGCCGCGTCTAGCGCTTTATCATTAGCGGCGCGTCTGGCTAATTGTAATCTAAGAGTCCCTTCACTAGTTGTCCATTGCTGGAAACACCCCCGCCATCTCAGGAAGCTGGGGCCCCCCCTAGATTTCCAGTGCAGCGTGAGCTCCCTCTTGGCCAGGATTAACCCCAAGTCTAAAAATTGACTGGTAACCTTTGTAGCTGGGGTATGTGGAAACCAGAGTAAGAGGCAAGCCCCCATGCTCGTGTCAACTTGGCGTCCTGTAACCTCATTCAAGCAAAACATAACATCAGCCCAGTACGTGCCAAGCCCCGCGCATGACCAAAACATATGACCAAAGTCGGCACCCTCCGCGTTACAGCGAGGACACACCGAATGCGCCCCTCCAAAGACCCGTTGGATTTTGACCGGCGTCCAATACGCCCTGTGTAGAGTGAAGTATTGGACCAGCTGGAACCGAACATTACGCGTACCCTTCCAGGCCCTACGCACAAGCTGGGGCCAGGTCGTCTCCGGTATCTGTTGGCCGAGGTCTCCCTCCCAGCGCTCCCGCAACCTATCTAGGGGGGGCGATCCATATAACGCCAGTCTCCTGTACAGGCAGGTGATAGCCTTGAAGGTGCCAGCGGCCAGCACAATGTATTGGCAGCCCAACGATGTGGGGGGTTCCGCCAGGCCCATCGTCCAGCGTTTCTGAATCCCAGACACCATAGCCGCATGGAGCAAAAAGTCACCCCTCGGCAGATCGATGGCCTCCCGCAGGACGTGAAATGGCAGCAAAGCACCATCCCTATATAAGTCCCCTATCATGTGGACCCCGCGGTCCTCCCATGTGGCCAGTGCCGACCAGTCCCCGCCATGCGGGAGGGCAGTACACATGCCCAAAGGGATTTCCGGTGCATATGGGGTAGGAAATCCCGCCCGCTTCTGGCTGCGTAGCCAGCATTGGCGAAGGGTGCGCTCCTCCAGAGTCAGCTGATCCAACCGGAGCCCCTGCTGGAGCACTATGAAGGACAGGACGTGTCGCTGTATAATTCTGCCCTGCGAGCCGTCTGAGCCCCTAAACTCCCGCGCCACAGCCTGCATGAGCCACTGTAGCTGCGCCGCCAGATAATACCATTCAAAATCCGGCACCGCCAAGCCTCCTTCTTCCCGTGATCTAAGCAGGGTGTTCAAAGCTACACGCCTTCTGCCAGAGCCCCAGATGAACCCTATCACCATCGACCGCAGCATCCGGAAGAAAGAGAGCGGAATCCACACCGGCAGTGTGCGAAAAAAATAAAGCAAGCGCGGGAGGACCACCATCTTCAACAGTGCTATTCGTCCGGCCACAGACAGTGGAAGGGTACGCCAAAACCCCATACTGCCTCTAATGCCTCTCAGCGCTCTGCCCACATTCCCCTCATACAAGAGTGAGTGGGTGTGGTAAATGTAGACCCCGAGGTACGGGAGACACTCCGATTCCCAGCGTAATCCCTCAAGCTCCGCAGGCTGGGCACAGCGGGGGGTCAGGGGGAATAAACAGGTCTTGGACCAGTTAACACGTAGCCCTGACAAGTCACCAAACTCTCGGAGCAAGGCCCGTGCACCCTGCACCGAAGTCTCCACATCAGCCAAGTACAGCAGAAGGTCGTCGGCATATAAGGAAATATAGTGCGGAATGCCGCGCAGTAGCACCCCCTCATAATACCGTCCTTGTCGAGCCCGTGCTGCCAGAGGCTCAATTGCCAAAGCAAAGAGGAGCGGGATAAAGAGCAACCCTGTCGGGTGCCTCTTTCAACCGAGCATGCCGCGGATATTGAGCGGCCCGTGCGGACCCTGGCAGTAGCGGAATCATACAGCAGCTGCGTCCAGCGGACAAAACAGTCCCCCAACCCGAACCGACTAAGCACGCAAAACAGATACGACCACTCCACACTATCGAACGCCTTTTCGATATCCACCGATAGCACAGCCGCGCCCGAGGGGCCCTCCCCCTCAACTTCCATGACCCGTATCAGTCGCCGTATACATGTCGAAGTGTTCCGCGTGGGGATGAAGCCCGACTGGTCCGAGTGTACCAGAGAGCACATATGTACAGACAACCGCGTGGCCAAGATCCTGCTCAGCACCTTATAGTCCACAGTGAGCATCGAGAGCGGGCGATAAGCCGTTCTTGCCGTGGGAAGCCCGCCCTTCTTCAGTAACGGCACTATAATCGCCTCCCTCGCCGACATCGGCAACCTGCCCCGTTCCCACGCTTCTCCGTACTACCTGATGTAGCTGAGGGGCTAGGAGGTCAATGTATGAGGCGTAGAACTCCACCGGTAGTCCGTCACCCCCTGGTGTTTTCTTTCTGGCCATATGTTTAACCGCTGCTCTAATCTCCCCCAGGGAAATAGCAGCACCCAGCGCAGTTCCCTGCTCTGAGTCCAACTGCGGCAGCCGTGCCTCATCCAAGAAGGCATCCAATCCAGCCGGGAGCGCCGACAATCTGCTCCGATAGAGCTCCGAGTAGTTAATCTCCTTTTGTGAGTGAACCAAGTCCCCCGCAGGCGTGGTCAGCGACAGTATCGGTGTACCCCTAGATTGGGGGTTGGCCAGCCACGCCAACAACAAACTGACCCGGTCCCTCTCAGCGTGGGCCCGCACCATGTATTCCCGGTAATCATGGCAGCGAAGCCTCTCAACCTGGGTGGCTACCCGTTCTCGAGCCGCCAGCACTTCCTCCCTACTGCCCCCTCCACGTGGCCAGCCCTCTCCGCCCGCCGCAGTGAGGCCTCCTCCCGCTCTACATCATCTAGCAGAGTCCTACGCACCCCCGCCGAGGACGAGAGGCACGCGCCTCGCACCACCACCTTAAAGGCGTCCCACTCGATCGCCCTGGTAGTCGCGGAACCCGCGTTCTCCTGAAAGTAACGCTCAATGCACTCCCGCACCTCTCTGTGAAATATCGGGTCTTCCAGCGCCAGTGGGTTTAGCTGCCATGTGGGGACCGGTTGCCGCTGCCTGGACCAAAGGACCGTGAGTAAGCAAGGTTTGTGATCCGGGATGGTCCTCGCTAGGTATTCGCTGCTGCGCGTGAGTTCCTGGGCCCCGGGTGTACAAAGAACAGTGTCAAGGCGCACGTGGAGATCATGAGGCGCGGAATAAAACGAGTAGTCCCTGTCAACGGGGTGGTGCGTCCGCCAGGCATCTAAGAGGCCCCACTTCTCTTGCCAGTTCTTCCGCGCTTTGGCCACCCTGCGCACCACTGATTGCGCTAGCGGAGGATGAGAACGATCCATCTCCACGTCTACCACCGAATTAAAGTCCCTCCCCATAAACACCATGCCCACCAGCATAGACGCCAACCTCCTCGACAGCGCCGAGAAGAACGCGGCCTGATCAAAGTTTGGGACATAAACACTGCAAAGCGTAACGTCTCGGCCATCCAGACGCCCTAGCACCGCCACAAACCTCCCATCTGAATCCACCACCGTCGTCATGGGCTGGAAGGGGACACCTGCGCACACCCAAATCCACGCCCCTCTAGCATGAACGGAATAGGTAGTATAGAAGAGTTGCCCCCTCCATCGCCGCTGCAGCGCTTGCCCCTCTGCCAGAGTTAAGTGCGTTTCCTGCAGAAAAGCTACCTGGACCCCCCTGCGTACCAAGTATGCATGTACCTTATATCGCTTCCTCATGGAGTTGAGCCCCCGTACATTCCAGGTAACACATTTTAATTCAAGTCTAGCCGCCATCTATAGGCCTATAGCGGAGTCTAGTCCCTGACAACCCTAGCGGCACACTGACAAACCCCTGCAACATGTAACAACCCCAACCAACCCCCAACCCACCCACCCCCAGAACAGGCGCCAAGCAGTTGTTACCCATCCAAACCTTACCCCCGTCTACAAGGGAAACTCTGGGAACTACCAGAGACTCACAAGTTATGTGAGATAGAGGGGGTGACTCCACACCAGCCAGGCCGGACAGCAAGAAACCCACCACACCGTGATAGGCCGATCCCGACTAAAAGAAGGTCTCCCCCCCCCCCCAGCAGCACCCCCGCCCAATTGAATTCACAGTTCACCAGGGCCCCGTGCGCCCCGGCAATACCCCGGCAAGACAGGAGAGAACGTCCCTCCCAGCGCCCCAAAGAGCAGGTCCCCACCATCCCCCATAATGTCATCCCCGCAGGCTGAGCATGCCCCCTTACTGTCCTTCGCTCAGCTTCTTGAGTATCATTCGTCCATGAGTCCATCGGCCGTCTGTGGGGTGACCTGAGGCAGCTCCCCAGGGTCCTTCTCCGAGCCCCCATCCGAACCTCCTAGTTCCGCCTCATCAGAGCCCAGCCGGGAGCCCGAGTCCATCAATGGGGCCTCCTTCGCCACTCCAGAGATGATCGACACCGCCTGCAGGGCGGCCTGCCTCTCCAGTTCCGTCTGCGATGCCGATGGGGACCGCCTGTTTTGCTCTCGCCTCCGGTTGCGCCTGCTCCTACGCGACTTCGGTCGGTCCTCTGCAGCCTCCGCCCAGGTACCCGTGCCATCTTTGCCCGCCCGGTACCGTTCCAACCATTGCCAAGCGTCATCCGGTGTGTCGCAGAACGTCGCCACTCCATCCACCAGCACTTTCTGGCGCGCCAGAAACAGTAGTGAGTACTGCACCTCTTTGTCGCGGAGGGCCCTCTTGACCGCTATGAAGGAGAAGCGACAACGTTGGACCTCCTGGGAGTAGTCGGGGAAAAGAGACACAGATGCGTTGTCCACCTTGTATGGGCCAGCCGACCTAGCTTGCCGCAGGATGATGTCCCAGTCTCTGAAATGTAGCAGTCGGGCTATCACCGGCCAGGGGGGACGGCCCGGTGGCTGGAGGTCGGGCCGGCACCCTGTGAGCTCTCTCCAGTGTGTAGAAGTGCGTCAGGCCCTCAGGGACCACCACATCGCGCAACCAGTTTTCCAGATATGAAACCATGTCGCCCCCTTCGACATTTTCGGGCAAACTCACCACTCGGATGTTATTGCGCCTGTTGCGCCCTTCTGCATCAGCCGCTCTCCTTTCCAGGTGCTGCACCCTGCTTGTTAAGTCCTCCAATGTGGCGTCCGCCGCCTTCTGGGCCGGTTCTAACGTCTCCAGCGCCAGCTCTGCAGACTTGACTCGGCCAACGAGCTTGTCGTGGTCCGCCTTCAAGAGGCCTAGGCCCGTGGAAACCTGCGCAATGTCCTGGCGCAGCGCTTCTCTGGTGTCCCCTATGGCCTTGAGGATCTGATCCATCTGTTGCAGCCCTGTGGTCTGGCTGTCCGCCGGATGCTGCCCGTGGGCCTCAAGGGAGTCCTCAGTCTGATCCGTTGGCGCCGTGCCCGCTCCCTTCCGTGGCTTCCCCATAGCACGACACTGGGTCTCGCAGTTGCGCCAGGTGCCAGGAGTCTGTCTCATGGTGTGCCCCGGGTCGCGATGAGAACCGCAGCCCCGTGGGTCCGGCGGAGCAAGGAACCAGGGAAGTCTCCGGGCGGCGCTGCAGGTCCACAGGTGCTCGTTGCTCCAAAGGGGGCACCACTCACTAGACCCAACGCCCGCCGACGAGGTCCACCAGTGACGCTGAGCCGACCCGGTCCCTCAATGAGTGCCGGGAAATCCAGTCGGCAGATCCCACACCTGGGGGGCCCCCAGTGTGACCCCAGGCCCCCACCCGTGCGCGCTGGCAACCGCGGCAGGAAGCTCGTGTCTGGGGTCAGCCCCGCCGTTATGGGACGTCCAGAGGTCCCCCTGAGTCCCGGGCCCCGTAGCGCAGACCCCAGAGCGTCACCACCCGTGCCCACACCGGGCCAGGGACGGGGCCCCTTTCCGCTCGGTCCTGGTCAATCCGCGAGCTCGCTGGCCTCCGGTCCCTCAGCACAACGACAGTGTCCCCAGCAGGCCGAGCGCCGCCCTCCGCTCCTAGCACCAAAGCGGCTCCGCTCCCTGGTCGGGGCTCCGGCGTGCCAGACAGTCGGCCGCAAGGTAGAGCCACACCTCTCAGCGACAGCCCCGCTGGGTCCACTGCAGTCGGTGTCCCCCTCCGGGACCACTCCGCGCCGCCGCCTGGGCTCGATGACGCCACAACCCCTTCTCGCCGGGGTTCTCCGTTCTCGGCCACTGTCCAGGTGCCACTTTAAGCACGCGGGCACTAGCGCTGGGTGCCTGCGTCTACCCCCGCCAGAGGGCCGCCTCCAGGGCCGCACCAACCTCCGCTCGTCCACGGGGGACCGGGTCCCCGGTCGGCACCTCAGTAATTGAGGCCGGGGATCCGAGGGTAACTGTAGGCCGTCGGCAAGATGGCCGACCACCGTAGGCTGGGCTTCTTTTTGACCTCCGATTCCAAGGCAACTGTGGATCCCTCCTTGTGCACAGCCGCTGCCGAGGCGCCCCGTGCCTCCCAGGAACCACGCTGGGTCGGCGGCGCCGCCGGGGAAGGTCTCGGACAGGATAAGTACCGAGATCGGCCCGGAGCTCGGGGCTCAGGCGACCATGCTCGGCGGAGTCCAAGCCACGCCCCTGGCAGCGCATATACTTAGCGCTTTATATTCTTCATCTACCACCATTCCATTTTCAGCATATGGTGGTCTTGGAATATAACCTAGGCATATAGCTGGCGCGTTGCACGCCTACGTTTAATTGCCACAGCTTTCTGACGTTACTACCTTCTTCCACTGAACGAGTGAAGTGGGTCACAATAATAATCTGCTTCACCTTTGCAGCACTGCACCATGGTGGGTCCCATCTGGCTCCTACTTGTTTTCTCTGTCACACAGCACATCTCTATTTAATAATGTAAGGGGTCTCACACTTATTCTCACATCAATGTTGACCCCTGGTGGTCATGGACGATTACTCAGGCACATATATAGCGTGCTGGATCACTAACTCTAATTGCCTTGGTTTTCCAACATTACTGCCTTATCCCATTAATCTAATGGAGTTGGTCATAACGATAATCTTTTCTACCATTGCAGCACTGACCCGTGCTGGGCACCAACTGGTTCCTAGTTGCTTTTTCTGTCACACAACACTCCCATGACTGATATTAAAGAGAGGGGTCCCGTACTGAGACTTTCACCCCCTCCTTCCCTTCCATCCCATCCCAGTTATTCTCTAGGGGTAGCTTTTGTCCAAAGGGTCAATGATTTGTCTTGTATTTTGAGATTGAACAACCCTCACTAGAAGTCTAGGATATCTCTATCCCTAGATGACACACAGTTCTCGCTGGATTAATAGTCGCTACAAGCAGACTTTCATCAGGGTTAGACTAAGATACAGCCTCGCGCTCCCGATACATCCTTCTTTTTCAATGGTTTGTGCTCATAATTTGGTAATTGTAGTCACCATATACATATAAATTTCAGTGTGTGACTGTACTATTTTTTTCCTCCCTTTTTCTATTCCCCTATGACTATAATACAGCTCTGTGGTTGAGGCCTTACTTATAGGTTTGAGGGGGAATGTTACCTCCACTAATTTTTGTTAAGATGACCCTAATACCTCTTTCACTGGGCATAACTTTGGTTGGTGTTAGGCACTACATGTACTCAGTTACGGCACTAGAAGAACTGTGACAAATGATTTCAGGTGGCTTTGTGAATGTTTCTTGTAAACATATCTTCCTCTGTTGTTACTTTACAGAACACTGGTGGACACTGAGCACTGTTAGGCCTTCCCAGTTCCTACCAGGCTTACCCTTGTGAGGCTGGTATTTCGTTATTTTCTCTTTTTTGATTTCTACTTTGATGTCTTTAGGAGAGTTACTACATACCATCTGGGTCCTGACGAATGCCTTAGAACCCCTTTCGCGGTCCATGATTGGCAGACCATACAAAGGGGGTTTATTTGTTGAAAATCCCCAGTCCTCTATCATTTGTAACTCTATCCCACAGGGCATCCTAATAAACTCAGCACAGCCCTTCTGGAGATAGTTGTATCTGCTCCTCACTTCCAATTAACATCTACTCATTATTTTAAAACACCCCAGCCCCTCCACATTGGGGAGTTGTAGCCCACACCATGCACCTTACTTTCCTGGTGTCAGGAGGGAACCCAATGATGAAGCATATCACCCTTGGGTGAGTGAGGGTTCTCATCCTTAAGACACTCTTTCTTAAAGACACTTACCTTTCCTGTTGTCTCCTCTTCTTTTCTACTTTAGATACCAGACATACCTTTTGTGTATTTCATGTTACTTAGGCAGCAGTCCGCTCTGTATGTGCATCTCCCTTTGGATCCTCTGTGTACGTGTAATGTGCCTCTGCTCCCCGGGGATAAGGAGGCCAAGATCTAATGTTTTAGATTGTGTAGTTAGAGGCTATACTGCGCAATTCTCACCAGGAAAGTGTGCTGTAACTGGAGGACCAAACGGTGTAGTTTGGTGTTCAGAAGTTTTCTGCCTTGTCTTACTGTACATCAATCTATCTCTTAAACTTCTATTGCTTTTAAATGAAAATTAGGGGTTTGTTGAAGGTCAGCTGGTTAGAGGTGAGGATGCGGCAATGTTTATTCACAATTATTTTGATGATATTGGATTTTTAGATGCTCACGAAAATGGGGGAATTACTGTCTTACTTGGTGTTGGTCTCAAGGCGGGCATCTCTAGAGACATTTCGTGCCCTCTTCTGTGCCTTAATGATGATCCTTTCTGGAAATTCCTTCTTGGCATAGTTCTTTAAGTCTTGGATATCAGGACGGGTTTGTCTAATCTGTAAAAACTGACCCACCGGCACATTCTCTCTGAGAGCATGGGGTTGATCACTATTGAAGTAAAACAACTGTTCTGATCTGTTGGCTTGGTGTACATAGAGCTGATCGGCTTTTAAGCTGTTGGTGTGTAGTTGACATCGAGGAAGGAAACACAGGTTCTATTAGTGGTCATTCTGAAGCTCAGAAATGCATTCCTTTCATTCAACCACAAATTAAAAGATTCAACAATGGCATCATCTCCATGCCATATGACCAGGATGCTGTTGATATATCACCACCAGAGACGTATTCGGTCACAAAATCGTTATTGGTCCATATTTTCTCTTTTTCTAACCATCTCATGTAGAGGCAAGCAATACTTGGCGCAAATGTACTCCCCAAGGAAGTCCCATGGCATTGGAAAAAGGTTTGGTCTTCAACAGCGAAGAAATTCTGAGTCAGTGCCAGTACTGCACATTTCATTATCGCTTGAATTGGGGCAGCCCACATCCATTCTTCAGCAGGCAGCAAGTAGGTAATCACTTGCAGGGTCTCACCCTATGGGATCTTCGTATAGAGTGCCTTAACATCGAGGCACAGTAGAGTTTCTGTTATGGGGTCGTGTTCCTCTTCTTTTAGTGGGTTTAGCAGTTGCTTAGTGTTTTTGATATAGGACCTTGTGGGTGTTACAAGGGGTCGCAAGAAACAATCTGTATTTTGCGACAATGACTCAAGTAGAGAACCTACGCTTGATACTATAGGTCTCCCTGGCAGGGGCATCCTGACTTTGTGAATCTTTGAAATAGTATAGAATTGAAGCATCCCGCGCTCAGTAGTTATAGGAGATCCTTGTTCATTCTTAATGATCCATCCATTGTCCATGGCTTCATCCACTAATTTCTTAATTGCATTCAGCAAATAACTGGTCGGGCTGGTCTGTAGGATCACATTGTTCCTTTCATCACGCAAAAGGTTGAGGCATGCCTCTCTGTATTCTTCTTTTCCTGTTATGACAATAGCAACCTCTTTGTCTGCAGGTTTTATTACCAGGTGGTTCTTTTTCCTGAGGGTGTCCAAAGCTATATTCTCCTTCTTGGACAAGGTATGAAAAGTGTTTCTTCTAAGGGTTGGTTCTTCAACCTCTTTTACAACTACATCTTCAAAAGTGCACACTTCGGGGGGTATAGTGGATGGTGGAGGTTAAAATTTAGATTTCTTTCTCAGATTAGTGTGTCCATCATCTGTTTCCATGAATGGACTGTTCTGAAAGAACACCTTTACTCGTATTTTTCTAAAGAACTCTGCCAGTTCACATCGTATCTTGATCTTATCAATGTGCATCATAGGAACAAAGCAAAGTCCGGTGTTGAGTACAGATAACTCATCTGTCGAGAGGTTCTCCTTAGTGAGATTGACTACCATATTTACAGACTGCTCTGGCCTGGTTGCTGGTCCCGTGTTCGGCTCTGAGTGTTCATTATTTTTACTGGATCTTCCTTCCTCCTTGTCTTCTGCTTCTTCCTCTCCTGCCAGCTCTCCCTAAAAGCTGGTTCTGCTGGAAGAATGGCATGTGTTAAGGCTGTGGTGGGCCCGGATATGGTTAAGGTCCATAATTTCCTGGCCAAAACATCATTTGAAGTGGTGGATATGCAGGGTTGAAGAAACCTCCTCTCCGTTGTCTGATTTTACCTCTCCAGCTCTTATTGGAGTTGTCGCTTGACCACTCATATGGGTCAGAGAACGACAATCCCAATCACTCTGAGTCATATTTCTTTTTATAGTCGTCCCTGATGTAGGGGTAATCTTGTTCGTGAGAAAATATCTTGAGATCTTTCTGCAATTTAGTTATTTTACCGTGCATCATGAAATCTTTATGTTCCGCTATCTCCTTGTTTACTTCTTCCAGTTTCTTCTTGTCGATGGTAATTTTAATAGGATGTTAAGAGAATCTTCGCGAGCTTTAATCTCAATCAGCATGGAATCTGAAAAATGTTTCACCATTTTTATAATTGGGATGAGTAAGTCCCTTGTGCATTGCCAAGCGATGAGAGGCTATTCTTTCCCATATCATCAAAAGGATTGTGAATCAACAGTGGTGCATCCTAACCAACAACCAGCTGACCTTCAACAAACCACTTTTTTCATTTAAAAGAAACAGAAGTATAAGAGACAGACTGGTGCACAGTAACATGTGGCGGAAAACTTCTGAACACCATACTACGCTGTGGGATTTTCCTTCAGTTACAGGACATTTTCCATGCGGGAATTTCACAGTATGCCCTCTAAATACACAATCTAAAACAATAGAGCTTGGCCTTCTTACTCCCTGGGAGCAGCGGGCACATACCAATTGCAACAGCAGCAATGTGATATACATAATTACCTGTCAATGTGGCCTTCGCTACATAGGAATAACTATGAGGAAAATTAAAATCTACATAAGTGAGCATAGAGGTACAATCCGATGCAGGAAGGCATCGACTAGACAAAAGACTTTCTTGAGAAAAACCACAGCAAGAAAGATATAAGATGGTCAATTATTGAATAAATCACCCTTCAGACTTGGATCAGCAACAGACTCAAAATGAAGGCAGGGCCGGACTGGCTGTAGCGGGCATCGGGCAATGCCCTAGTGGGCCGGAGGGTGGGGGGCGGTTTTGGGCCCCTGGAGGGCCGTTTTTGTTACAGGGACGCTTTTGCAGCATAGCTGCAATATCAGCCTCTGTAACATAATCGACTGAAACTGGCCCAGGCAAACAGCTTGGCCGCACCCCCAAGCCCCAAAGGGAGCTGGCTTAGCACTTTGCCAGGGATGGCTGCCTGAGTACAGGAGCAAAGATGGGTCCACAAGTTAAAAACACACAAATGGGGTCTTAACGATGTAATGCCATGGAACCAACTGAACGTCCTTTAGTCTGACTCTGGTACACCGATGAAACTTTAGGATTGCATTCAATATTTCTCAGAGAAGTGTATGCCACATTGTCTGGTACCACATCAAACACAATTCTATGAGCACTGCTGCTCTAAAGTGATTGTCCAGCAACTACGATACTATCAGAGTAACAACAAATTTAGCACCCTCCGCATGACAAACTGGAGTTGTTCTTCTAGCCTCAGTCTCTATCAAGTAGGCAGAGACCACTCCAGAGGGCACTGAGAGCACGCAAGTATAGGGATAGGTACTCAGTTCCTTTGGAGGCCAGTAAATTCAGGGGTACTTCCCTCTCATTACTCCAGTGCTCACTAGCAACACACAAGTATAGGGAGACTACATCGCCCATGTTTCGAGGGCTGGACACACGGCAACTACACGCCAGCTCTCTATGGTAACATGCAGACGTGCAGCACCAGGAGTTTACAGCGTCCCCTACGGCGCAGGCACAACCATGGACATTTCCATCCCACCCTGGCAACAACACAGATACAGAACATTTATTGCTAAATGGGGCAAGCAGCGTCCTTAATTGGCCACTCACTCGTTAGACCAGTCAAAACCAGTTGGGCCCTGGGGGAGATAAAAATTCACGCTCACCGGCAACAGCCTGCCCCAAGCCGGGAAGAGCAGAACCAAGTAGGTGACGAAGTGGCTAGGGACCCATGATGAAGTAAGTCCCTCTGCATGCTGATTATTGCGTTATGTTCTTTTTTTATGTTACTTTTATATTTTATATATAGAAAAAGTCATATAAACTATATATTTGGGCAGAGTGCTGCATGTGTTGTACAGTTACAGTTATAATCAAAGACACTACAGGTCAATGGAAACAAAGTACAATTTGATACATGTCAGGGTGAGTAGCATAACAATCGACATTACAGGCCTCTTGTAAGTGATGCATACATTATGATGCAGTAGAGAATTAAATATTCATTAGATAGCAGCAGAACATGCAGAACATTTTGAATTAGAAGTCGAGACCACTATGGCATATATAAATCACTATTAACAACATGTGTGAATGTATCATATTTGTTCTGTACATTCCTTGCATCTCACCCATCCTCAACTATCTCCGCGATCTCGCCTTCGGTCTCCCCCGTCTCCTTACCTCTCAGGTAAGTCTGATATGGGCCCATATGGTTTCTGGGTCGACTCAGGGGATGGAGCAATTTACTGTACACATCCGATTGTGTGTTACAGTACACCATGTCTGTGTGGCATTGCTTAAGTATTGGGATTGGTCCGCGAGCCCTAAGCATCACCACTCGGCATCTATCAAATAATAGGCCAATGGTGACCAGCCAATAAACCTCCTCATCTACATCACTATCATAACCCAGAAATTCCAGCATTGGGTTAAACTCTAGTGAAACCCCAGTGATGGCTTCTAGCTCGCTAAAAACCTTACACCAGAACTCATGCACACCAGGACAAAACCAGGCAAAGTATGCAAATCCACCCATTCTTTCTCCGCAACGCTGGCATTCAGCAGACTCACGAAATGTGGTAAGTCACTCAGTCCATGGATCTAGTAATATGCGAACATGCTCTGTGCCGCTTTAGGTTTAAGTATTTTTATTGAGGAAGTACAGAGACATAGCATTGGAAAGCATGAAAGAGGTCGGGCAATAATAAACAATTCCCAGAGAGCAAATTAACTGCCAATACAGACTTCAAAATTCACCGCCACCGTCGTGGTCCAATAGTCTAAATCAAGCAAGAGCGGTTACATGTGTCATCCTCAAGCATTGCGGTCGAACGTCGACCGGGAAGCAAAGACCAAGCTCTCCGTACTTCACTAAAAACTTAATAAACTTCCCCAACAACCCCCCCGACCCGCCCTTCCCCCCCTCCCCCCAACTCTCAGTCCGGTGCCGCGCAAGAAAGGGTCACGGACATTCACAAGCCTTCTCTCTTCACGCATCCAACCCACTGGCCTATCCCTCTACCTTCCCCCTATCTATTCAGGTGATCGGTGGTGTAAGCCTAAGGAGTCTCAGATACCTGGGGCATGTAAGCTCCCTGAATTCAGTAGCCAATAAAGTATGGAATGGTTGCCACAGCTCAGTGAATTGGTCGACCTCCCCAGCTAGTGTAAGTGAAATTTTTTCCATACCTAGGACATGCCACAGCCTGTGCAACCAGCCCGTGATCGAGGGGATCGTGGAGGTGCGCCAGTGTATTAGAATGTTCTGCACGGCAGAGCCCAAGGCAATGGCTATGTGTCTCCCTCTCCGGGATTTCAACGGAAACATTAAGGCGTTAGGTAGGCCCAGTAAGGTATAGGCCGGGAGGCGAGGTAATTCGATGCCAAAACATTTATCAATTTCATCGAGCACCTCCCTCCAATAGTCCTGTAGTAGTGGGCAGTCCCATAGGATATGTGTTAAAGTCCCAATGTGCCCGCAAGCGCGCCAACATGTATTGTCTATGGGCCTGTGCATTTCGTGCAAGCGTTCAGGAGTGCGGTACCAGTACGTCGAAACCTTCGTGAATGTTTCCGTAAGCCCCACATGATATGCAGAATGTCGCGCTCTGTATGAGATCTGCTCCCATTCTTTGTGGCTTAGCGTTCTTCCAAGTTCCCTGTTCCACCTCTCCCTCCCGGGGTTATAGATATGTGTGGACGGAGGCTGCAGCATTTTGTATAGATCCGATATGAGTTTCGCGTCTGAAGTGCGCGTCGCCAACCAACGCTCATAAGGGAGCAGCTTTCTATCTGCCGCGTCCCGTACTTGAGGGTGCAGTGCCCAGTGTCTAACCTGCCAGTATCGCATCCTATCCGCCTCGAGCAGCTGGTAACTCTCCTTAAGGGCCTCAAAGGGGAGGACTCCGCCTTCCCCGTACACATGAAAAAGCGCCCTGCAGCCGTTCTCCCGCCAACGCGCAAAAGCACCCGGTTCCACCCCTGGCGTGAAGTCTGGGTTATCCACAATAGGGGTAAACGGGGAGGGGAATGTGGTTAGTTCGAACCGTTCGCAGGTAGCGTCCCACACCCGCAGCGGAACCCTAGTAACACATGAGGCGTAAAGGTTCGGGGGTCTGTGTTGTCTACGCAGGAACGGCAGCTCCTGCAGCGGACGGCCCGCCACCGCCTGATCTTGGAAGAGCCAGTGCTTGTCCGACTCCCATCTGCTCCACTCCACCAAGTATCTCAGTTGGGACGCCTGGAAGTACTTGTGAAGGTCAGGGACACCCAGTCCACCTGCCTCCGGCGCCAGGGTCGTCAGTGTTCTCTTCATCCGAGGCGCCCGGCCTTGCCAGACAAATTGGGAAAGGGCTGTCTGCATCATCCGCATCCAGCCCTTAGGGGGCTGTAGCGGAAGTGCTCGGAAGAGATATAGGATCTGTGGTAGCACGGTCATCTTCAGCGCTGCTATCCTGCCTAGCCATGATATCGTCCCCTTACTCCACCTCCCCAGCTCCTCTTTCACTTTCCCGCCTAACGCCTCATAATTAGCCGCTACCGTCGCCGACAGTGTGGGGGCCAGTAGGATGCCCAGATAAGGCACATGGTCCCGTGACCACCTCAGCGGGTAACGCCTCTGCAAATCGAGTCTCGTCCCGGGTGTCAGGGAGAGATCCAACGCTGTGGATTTCCCCATGTTCATCCTGAACCCGGCCGTAGTCGCAAAAGCCCTTAACTCCTCCATACATGCGGGCAAGGACCTCCGCGGATCTTCTAGCGCAAAAATGACATCGTCTGCGTACAAGCTCACTGTGTGGGTATAACCCCCCATCCGCACTCCCGTGGCATCTGCATTTTGTCTCACTCTCTGGGCAAAGGGCTCCATGTAGAGGGCAAAAAGTAAAGGGGACAACGGACACCCCTGTCTCGTGCCGCGCTCGATCTTAAAACGCCTTGAGCCACAGCCGTTGACTCGTACTGCCGCCGACGGGAATTTATAACAATTAAAGACCATGCACCTAAATTTCTCCCCTATGCCCATTCGAGCCATCACCCGTTCTAGATACGGCCAGTGCACCCGGTCAAACGCTTTCTCGGCGTCGACTGAGAGGAGCATCCTTTCCCCCGGGATCCGGGAGGCCTTTTCCAGTACGTGCACCAACCGTTTGGTATTGTCTACCGTTTGCCTGCCAGGTATAAAGCCTGACTGGTCCGCTTCAACTAGTCCAGGGAGATATTGCGCCAATCTCGCAGCCAAGATCCCAGTGTAGATCTTCAGGTCCACGTTTAGGAGGGAGATCGGTCTGTACGAGCCACACTGAGCCCTGTCCTTCCCGGGTTTGGGTATGACCGAAACTGTGGCATGCAGAAGATCCGACGGGATAGCGCCGGGACAGCGAAAGGAGTTAAACAATTTGGCCAATATCGGAGCTAGGACGGTGCAAAACGTTTTATAAAAGAGGGTGGTGTAACCATCCGGTCCCGGAGCCTTCCCGAGTTTCAGCCTGGCGATCGCCGAGATAACCTCCTCCATCCTAATCTCTCGGTCCAAGTAGTCAGTCTGAATACGATCTAGGGACGGAAGGGTCACCGAGTCCAGGTAGTCATCTGGGTCCCCGGTAGCCGCCCCGTCCTCCGCGTAGAGCTCGGAGTAGAACTGCCGGAACGCCTCAGCTATATCGGCGTCGTCCGTAACCATGCGCCCATCAGGCACCGCGAGTTCCTTGACCCGACGACACTGGTGTGCAACTCTAAGCTTAGCCGCCAATAACCGGCCACAGCGATCCCCTCCTGTGTAAAAAGCGTGTTTCAAGCGGAGTGCCGCATACTCAGCCCTGTCCAGATCTAGAGACGACAGGAGCTTCCTCGCCGCTTTCAGCTGTTTCCAGATTCTGGGAGCCCCCGTGCGCCGATGCACCTGTTCCAGTTCCCTGACATTTTGTGTGAGTTCTTCCCGTTTAATTTTCCTTTCCCTGTTCTCGGCTGCCGATATTGATATGAATTCCCCCCGTAGGACCGACTTAAGAGCCCCCCACTGGGTCGCCAGGGTGGTGTCAGAGTTAGCGTTGTGCAACTGAAAGTCATGCACAGCCTCGGTAACACGCTGCACCACAGGTTTTTTGTGTAAGAGTGCGTCTCGCAGGCGCCAGACTCCGCGTTGAACAGGGACCGATGGGGGTAGAAAGGTACCCGAGACCGGAGCGTGGTCCGAGAGGGAGATGACCCCGACCTCCGAGGCAGTGGCCATGTCCCTAACCGGGCCCGAGACCAGCAAGTAATCCAGCCTTGCATACGTTTTGTGCGCGTGTGAGAAGTATGAGTAGTCCCTAACTGTGGGGTGGAGCCCTCTCCATAGGTCGTGCAGGTCGAGGTCGGCCAAATGCGTTTTCATAGTGTCCGAGAATTCCCCAGTCTGTGGAAAGCTCTGTGCAGATCTGTCTAGTGAGGAGTCTAACACCATGTTGAGGTCCCCCCCCAGAATGAGATGTCGATCGGGGGATGCAGTGAAATCTATCAGCGCGGTGTGGAGGAAGTGTTCCTGACGCTCGTTTGGGCAGTAAACCGACCCCACCGTGAGATGTAGGGGCCCCAGCTTGAATCTGTACACCAGCAGTCTCCCCTTCTGTTCAGCTAATTTGTGCAGCGCCTCACCCCTAAAGGATTTAGATACCAATATAGCAACTCCCGCCGTTTTAGTGGAGTGGGAAGAAAAAAACTGAGTGGGGAAGGCACGGGACCGCATTCTATGGCAATCACCCACCAACAAGTGCGTTTCTTGTAACAGACAGATGTCCGCCTGCGAGGCTTCTAATAGGGAGAGAATTGCCCTTCGCTTCGTGGGGTTGTTTAGGCCTTTCACATTCAAAGTCACCACTTTCAAGCCCGCCATACCAGATCAATGTAACCTTTCAGCACTAAGCAGGCGAAGGCGGCCAGTGCCAATCCCGGCCATGAATCGGCCCGTAAGGTCCGGGTCAGCTGAACACACATAACACCGACACCGGACTGAGTCGCCCCTAACTCCCCCCTCCCGGATCCCCAGACCCCCGAACTCCAACTCCCAAACCCCTGCCTCCCCTTCCCCCTTCCCCCAACTTGAGCCTCCCAACCCATCCCCTCCCAACAGTTCGTAGTCCAAAGAGTCCCAGGCCTGCCCCGTACGGACAGGTCTGTGGTGAGGTACCTTCATGGGCGATCAGCCACCCGCATCCTGCCTTCGCATTCCCGCACCCACCTCCACCCCAAGCCCGCATTAACAGTAATGCACTGTCAATCTCCCCCCGGAGACCTGTTAGGCCGTCAGCGCTACTTCTCCTTCGATCATCGAGGTCTCAGTAGCAGTTCGAAGTGCGTCCGCCATGCCAGATCTCACTGTCGGCGAGTCCGGTCTCTGCGTGGCTCTCTGCGGCCTGTGTCTCGAGACTCTCCGCCAGCCACCGTCAGTTGAAGCTCTCCGTCGTCGGGGCGTGGACGACTCCTCTTCTTCTGCCGTGATTCCTAGGACCTCGCAGACATCTTGAAGAGACCTCAGCTGGTGCAACTCGTCATTCCAACGGAAAATGAGGCGGAAGGGGTGCCCCCACGAGTAGGGCGTGTCGTGCTGTCTTAGGAAGTCAGTTGCTATCTTGAACGCCCTGCGTTTTTGGAGCGTTGTTGCAGCCAGGTCTTGGAAAAGTGCCACCTGGTGACCTCTGAATGCTATCGTTTGCTTCTTCCGCGCTTCATACATGATCCTCTCTTTCAGCGGGAAGTCAGGAAGAAAAGCCAGTATGTCCGGTGGAGGGCCATTCGCCCGTCGTCGCGGGCCCACTCTGTGAGCCCTGTCAATCCTGATAGGGAAGTCCGCAGGCTCGCCGAGGACAGTGCGGAACAGTTCTTGCAGATAGACCACAATGCCAGAAGTCTCTTCCGTGGACGGCACCCCCCGGACTCGTATGTTGTTCCGCCTTGCCCTGTTTTCCAGATCCTCGTTATGCAGTTGTAGGTCAATGTGTTGGTCCCTGAGGCGGAGGACCTCCTGCTGCAAGTGTGTTATCTCATCGTCCTGCCTTTGCGTGGAGGTCTCAACCGCTTCCACCCTCTCCCCAAGACCGTCCACCTCCCTGCGCAGTTCTCGTACTTCACCGGCCACTTCCTTCTTCAATTCTAGAAAGTCGTCCCGCAAGGTCCCAAACAAGGACTCCAAAAAGGATCTGGTGACCGGTGGCTCACCGCTGTTCCCTCCTTGCGATCCGCTTGCACCTCCTGACTGAGTCGGGGGCTTGTCCCCTTTGCTGGCTGGTTTATTGAGCATGTCTGCGAGCGTCCGATTGCCTCCTTTGCCGCCTTTCTGCCCGGCCATCTTCTCCCCCGCGCCGCAGTGCACGTGTGAGCTCTGGCAGTCCCCAGCTGATCTGTTACCTCGGGGTAGGCCCGTATCTTCGGCCTGCACCCTCGAGAGCCTGCGCTATGCGGGTCGTACCTCGACAAGTCCAGCGACCCACGTTCAGGCCCCCGGCTGCCGGCCACTCAGGAAGAACTCAATGGCGCTCGGCGCTTTTCCCAGGTTGCCCTACTGCCGTCCCAGCCGGTGACAGGCGTTGCTCCGGTTCCCCTGCCTCTATGGTATGAAATGTCTCAGACTCCCAACCTCCTCCGGGCAATCCGGGGCTCCCACGGGGGCCTGGCGCTGCGGTACACACACCCAGCTCACTCCTCACCTCTGGTGTCGAGTCCGTGGCGTAGAGGGGGGGGGGGGGCCCCTCGACCGGTGTCCCGCTCTTGGCCGGCGTCGCGGCTTACTACCGCCCCTCAATCCTCGGTATCGGTCACAGTCACTCCGTGATGCACCGGGGCAGTCTGCGCCCCTCCCGCGCCTGTCTCGACAACGGCGTCTCAGTGCTGTCCAGCCACTGCGTTCCGGGCCTCAATCCGTCCCTCCAGCCGGGCCCTAGGGGGTAGGTGTCGCGAAAATCGCAGGGTCACCCTTGCGAGGTGCACCACGAGTCCTCACTCCTCCGGACACCCACTCTCGCTCACCCGGTCTCTCCCTCTCCACCTCCGGTCATGGCGGCCCGGAGCCAGGGCCCCGCTCCGTCTCCGTGCAAGTGTCCCCCTTCGCGGCCTGTCGAGTCAGCCGTCCGGCCCTTGCCCAAGCCCCGAGTCCCAAGAAGTCCGCTCCGGGCCGTGCTCAATCTCCGTCCGGTCCTGGCTCCGGACCACCGCCGACTAGGCCACAGCCGCGGCCTCAGGTAGATTTGGGGGCGGGAACGGGGCCAGGGCACTTCTTCTTACCAGAGTGCCGCCCCGCGCGCTCCCGGTGCCGGTCCGCCGACCACTCTCCTGCGAGCGCCCGGCTCTCCTGCACCTCGCGCCGACGGTGTTCCGGGCCTCTGTTCGTCTCTCGCTGGGCCGCAGCCGCGGCCTCGCGTAGTTCCGGGGGGGAGCCGGGGTCCTCCGCGATTCCAGACGTCGGGCCCACTAGTTCCGGGGGCCGGCGCAGCAAAAGCCACCAACTCGTGGCCGTTCCCCTCCGGGCCCGTTTCTCTGCAGTGCGGAGGTCCGTCACTTCGCCCTCCGGGCCGGCGCCGCCTCAGGTGGGCCCTCAATGCGGGCTGCTTCGTCACCACCGCTGCGCGTGCAAGCGGCCGAGACCTCCGCTGTCTGCGCTGCGGCTCCCTAAGGGACCGGAGCTTCGCTCTGCTGCACCTGGGGATCTCCTCGCCCACACCCGGCCACCAGGCTCGGCTAGGGGGGAGAGAAGCTGCGATTAGGGCTTAGGGCCTTGGCGGGCGCAGGAGCTCCGGCAGAACACGTCCGTTCACTCCGCCATCTTGGCCACGCCCCTCTGTGCCGCTTTATAGTACATCCCGAGATCCGGCGCGTTTAAGCTGCCCATGTCATATGGCAATGTAAGTATTCCCACCTCACTTTTAGCTATTTCCCCAGGCCAGTATTACCAGCAAGGTCTGTAGGTTGTCGAACACAGCTCGGGGCAGTAGCATCGGGATGTTTTTGAAAGAGGAATACACATCGAGGAAGCTCTACCATTGTCAAAAGTGCTGTATGCCCAAGTAATGACCAAAACCCCTTGAGTTGTTTTTGCCATGTCTTTACCTTGTACCCCTCATTTACCACTCTCTTCAATCCATCTTCCACCAAGAAAAGATATAATAACCTTGTGTGCTTTTTTCCCCACTCAAAGCCTTCACTCTTTGTGTGGCGTCCCTTCCTGCTAGCCCGAAGTTTCACTGTTACATCTGCTTGGAGTTGTCTCGTTTTTTTGTGTTTTTTTTACAACACCTCCCCACCCCCAAAAATACCCATACCTGCCAACTCACACGGTGCCACAGTGTGACACACGATATAGGTCCCCATCACAAGGTCTCCTGGTGATGAGCCGATATCACATGGTGCAGGGAAAACAAGCTGAAAACCACTGTAAATAGTGGTTTTCCAGCTCATTTCCGGAGGCTTTGAACTGCTGATATCCATTAAGGGTTGTGAAAACACCCCAAGACGTTGGCATTAGCCTCAGCAAGCTTGTTTTTTACGGGCTCGGCGACGTCACCACTTCGTCAGAAGTGGGGAGGAGCTGCGAGCCGTATTGTAGCGGGTTTCTGGCTCATGCTGGAAAAATTCTTCTTTGCTCGTGCATTTGCAGTGCTTTATTTTATAATCTGAATGTTGATTGGTCCTCGCGGTGCTGTTTTTTTAGTAGTCTTCATGTGATAGGGCATATGTAATGTTCGTCCGCCATTTTTGGCATTTTCTGTGCGGTTTCGCGCACGGCAGTCCATTAATTTTAATTAGGAGATGTCAGGGTGCCCTTCTAATGCAATCCAGATGGTGGGAGCGCGTTCACCATTCTGCATTGCATGTATAGGGCGCGCGTTCGTCTGCAGCGTTTTTGGGGCTGAAAAATGTGGACGTCTATTGTATTGAACTTTTATGTGATTTATAATTGCTCCGAAAAATGTGTGTTTGCAAGGAAGTGTTCCCGATTAGAAGGACATGGTGTTTGCTTATTTCCTTTGAAGCGCTGATCTGATATGTATTTCTCTTTAATAGCAACACGTACTTTGGGTACAACACATCAATTGCGCATTGACACAACCATGCCACTACAAAGAGTATCAGATGACATCGTGTACTACCACCACCAGTACTACCAGTACCACCACCACCACCAGTACTACCACTACCAATACCACCACCACCACCAGTACTACAAGTACTACAGTCACCAGTACTACCACTAAAACCAGTACTACCAGTACCACGACCACCAGTACTACCACTACCAGTACTATCACTACCAATACCACTACCACCACCAGTACTACCACCACCAGTACCACCACCACCAGTACTACCAGTACCACTACCACCAGTACTACCACTACCAGTACCACCACCACCAGTACTACCACTACCAGTACCACCACCACCACCAGTACTACCAGTACTACCACCATCAGTACTACCAGTACTGCCACCACCAGTACTACCACTACTACAGCCACCAGTACTATCACTAATACAGCCACCAGTACTACCACTACCACCACCACCAGTAGTACCACCACCACCAGTACTACCAGTACCACCACCACAAGTACTACCACTACCAGTAATACCACTACCAGTACCACAACCACCATCACTACTACCAGTACTACCATTATCAGTACTACCAGTACTACCACCACCAGTACTACCACTACTACAGCCACCAGTACTACCACTACTACAGCCACCAGTACTACCACTACCACCACCACTACCACCACCACCAGTACTACCAGTACCACCACCACCAGTACTACCACTACCAGTACTACCACTACCAGTACTACCAGTACCACTACCACCACCACCAGTACCACCACCACCAGTACTACCAACACCAGTACTACCAGTACCACCACCACCACCAGTACTACCACTACCACCACCACCACCAGTACTACCGCCACCAGTACTACCACCACCACCAGTACTACCAGTACCACGACCACCAGTACTACCAATACCAGTATTACCACT
This sequence comes from Lissotriton helveticus, assembly GCF_964261635.1. Classification (NCBI taxonomy): domain Eukaryota; kingdom Metazoa; phylum Chordata; class Amphibia; order Caudata; family Salamandridae; genus Lissotriton; species Lissotriton helveticus. Next base: position 1,035,476,726 of record NC_136068.1, on the reverse strand, counting down.
ACCAGTAGCACTACCACCACCAGTACTACCACCACCAGTACCACCACCACCAGTACTACCACTACCAGTACTACGGCCAGCAGTACCACCACCAGCAATGCTACTGCTACCAGTACCACCACCACCAGTACTACCAGTACCACCACCACCACCAATACTAACAGTATCACCACCACCAGTACTACCACCACCAGTACTACCACTACCAGTACTACCACTACCAGTACCACCACCACCAGCACCACCAGTACTAACACTACCAGTACCACCACCACCACCACCAGTACTACCACCACCAGTACTACCACCACCAGTACTACCACTACAGGTACTGCCACCAGCAGTACTACCATTGCCAGTACTACAGCCACCAGTACTACCAGTGACACCACCACCAGTACCACCACCACCAGTGCTACCACCACCAGTACTACCACTACCAGTACCATCACCACCAGTACTACCAGTACCACCACCACCAGTACTACCACTACCACCACCACCAGTACTACCACTACCAGTACCACCGCCACCACCAGTACTACCATCATCAGTACTACCAGTACTACCACCACCAGTACTACCACTACTACAGCCACCAGTACTACCAATACTACAGCCACCAGTACTACCACTACCACCACCACCAGTACTACCACCACCACCAGTACTACCAGTACCACCACCACCAGTACTACCACTACCAGTACTACCACTACCAGTACTACCAGTACCACAACCACCACCACTACTACCAGTACTACCACCATCAGTACTACCAGTACTACCACCAACAGTACTACCACTACTACAGCCACCAGTACTACCACTACTACAGCCACCAGTACTACCACTACCACCACCACCACCACTACCACCACCACCAGTACTACCAGTACCACCACCACCAGTACTACCACTACCAGTACTACCAGTACCACTACCACCACCACCACCACCAGTACCACCACCACCACCAGTACTACCAACACCAGTACTACCAGTACCACCACCACCACCAGTACTACCAGTACCACGACCACCAGTACTACCACTACCAGTACTACCACTACCAGTACCACCACCACCACCAGTACTACCACTACCACCACCACCAGTACTACCAGTACCACGGCCACCAGTACTACCACTATCAGTACTACCACTACCAGTACCACTACCACCACCAGTACTACCACTACCAGTACCACCACCACCAGTAGTACCACTACCAGTACTACGGCCAGCAGTACCACCACCACCAATGCTACTGCTACCAGTACCACCACCACCAGTACTACCGCTACCAGTACCACCACCACCAGTACCACCACTACCAGTACTACCAACACCAGTACTACCACTACCAGTACCACCACCTCCAGTACTACCACTACCAGTACCACCACCACCAGTACTACCAGTACCACCACCACCAGTACTACCACTACCAGTACCACCACCACCAGTACTACCACTACCAGTACCACCACCACCACCAGTACTACCAGTACTACCCCCATCAGTACTACCACCACCAGTACTACCACTACTACAGCCACCAGTACTACCACTACTACAGCCACCAGTACTACCACTACCACAACCACCAGTACTACCACTACCACCACCACCAGTACTACCACCACCACCAGTACTACCAGTACCACCACCACCAGTACTACCACTACCAGTACTACCAGTACCACAACCACCACCACTACTACCAGTACTACCACCATCAGTACTACCAGTACTACCACCACCAGTACTACCACTACTACAGCCACCAGTACTACCACTACTACAGCCACCAGTACTACCACTACCACCACCAGTACTACCAGTACCACCACCACCAGTACTACCACTACCAGTACTACCACTACCAGTACTACCAGTACCACTACCACCACCACCAGTACCACCGCCACCAGTACTACCAACACCAGTACTACCAGTACCACCACCACCACCAGTACTACCACTACCACCACCAGTACTACCAGTATTACAGCCACCAGTACTACCACTACCACCACCACCAGTACTACCAGTACCACGACCACCAGTACTACCACTACCAGTACTACCACTACCAGTACCACTACCACCACCAGTACTACCACCACCAGTACCACCACCACCAGTACTACCACTACCAGTACTACGGCCAGCAGTACCACCACCACCAATGCTACTGCTACCAGTACCACCACCACCAGTACTCCCGCTACCAGTACCACCACCACCAGTACCACCACTACCAGTACTACCACCACCAGTACTACCACCACAAGTACTACCACTACCACCACCTCCAGTACTACCACTACTACCACTACCAGTACCACCACCACCAGTACTATCAGTACCACCACCACCAGTACTACCACTACCACCACCACCAGTACTACCACTAACAGTACCACCACCACCACCAGTACTACCAGTACTACCACCATCAGTACTACCAGTACTACCACCATCAGTACTACCAGTACTACCACCACCAGTACTACCACTACTACAGCCACCAGTACTACCACTACTACAGCCACCAGTACTACCACTACCACCACCACCAGTACTACCACCACCACCAGTACTACCAGTACCACCACCACCAGTACTACCACTACCAGTACTACCAGTACCACAACCACCACCACTACTACCAGTACTACCACCATCAGTACTACCAGTACTACCACCAGTACTACCACTACTACAGCCACCAGTACTACCACTACTCTACCACTACTACAGCCACCAGTACTACCACTACCACCACCACCACCACCACCAGTACTACCAGTACCACCACCACCAGTACTACCACTACCAGTACTACCACTACCAGTACTACCAGTACCACTACCACCGCCACCAGTACCACCACCACCAGTACTACCAACACCAGTACTACCAGTACCACCACCACCACCAGTACTACCAGTACTACAGCCACCAGTACTACCACTACCACCACCACCACCAGTACTACCAGTACCACGACCACCAGTACTACCACTACCAGTACCACCACCACCAGTACTACCACTACCAGTACCACCACCAGTACTACCAGTACTACAGCCACCACTACTACCACTACCACCACCACCAGTACTACCAGTACCACGGCCACCAGTACTACCACTATCAGTACTACCACTACCAGTACCACCAGTACCACCACCACCAGTACCACCACCACCAGTACTACCAACACCAGTACTACCAGTAACACCACCACCACCACCAGTACTACCACTACCAGTACCACCACCACCACCAGTACTACCAGTACTACAGCCACCAGTACTAACACTACCACCACCACCAGTACTACCAGTACCACGACCACCAGTACTACCACTACCAGTACTACCACTACCAATACCACTACCACCACCAGTACTACCACCACCAGTACCACCACCACCAGTACTACCAGTACCACTACCACCAGTACTACCACTACCAGTACCACCACCACCAGTACTACCACTACCAGTACCACCACCACCACCAGTACTACCAGTACTACCACCATCAGTACTACCAGTACTGCCACCACCAGTACTACCACTACTACAGCCACCAGTACTATCACTAATACAGCCACCAGTACTACCACTACCACCACCACCAGTAGTACCACCACCACCAGTACTACCAGTACCACCACCACAAGTACTACCACTACCAGTAATACCACTACCAGTACTACCAGTACCACTACCACCACCACCAGTACTACCAACACCAGTACTACCAGTACCACCACCACCACCAGTACTATCACTAATACAGCCACCAGTACTACCACTACCACCGCCACTACCACCACCACCAGTACTACCAGTACCACCACCACCAGTACTACCACTACCAGTACTACCACTACCAGTACTACCAGTACCACTACCACCACCACCAGTACTACCAACACCAGTACTACCAGTACCACCACCACCACCAGTACTACCACTACCACTACCACCACCACCACCAGTACTACCGCCACCAGTACTACCACCACCACCAGTAGTACCACCACCACCAGTACTACCAGTACCACCACCACAAGTACTACCACTACCAGTAATACCACTACCAGTACTACCAGTACCACTACCACCACCACCAGTACTACCAACACCAGTACTACCAGTACCACCACCACCACCAGTACTATCACTAATACAGCCACCAGTACTACCACTACCACCGCCACTACCACCACCACCAGTACTACCAGTACCACCACCACCAGTACTACCACTACCAGTACTACCATTACCAGTACTACCAGTACCACTACCACCACCACCAGTACTACCAACACCAGTACTACCAGTACCACCACCACCACCAGTACTACCACTACCACTACCACCACCACCACCAGTACTACCGCCACCAGTACTACCACCACCACCAGTACTACCAGTACCACGACCACCAGTACTACCAATACCAGTATTACCACTACCAGTACCACTACCACCACCAGTACTACCACCACCAGTACCACCACCACCAGTACTACCACTACCAGTACTACGGCCAGCAGTACCACCACCAGCAATGCTACTGCTACCAGTACCACCACCACCAGTACTACCAGTACCACCACCACCACCAATACTAACAGTATCACCACGACCAGTACTACCACCACCAGTACTACCACTACCAGTACTACCACTACCAGTACCACCACCACCAGCACCACCAGTACTAACACTACCAGTACCACCACCACCACCACCAGTACTACCACCACCAGTACTACCACCACCAGTACTACCACTACAGGTACTGCCACCAGCAGTACTACCATTGCCAGTACTACAGCCACCAGTACTACCAGTGACACCACCACCAGTACCACCACCACCAGTGCTACCACCACCAGTACTACCACTACCAGTACCATCACCACCAGTACTACCAGTACCACCACCACCAGTACTACCACTACCACCACCACCAGTACTTCCACTACCAGTACCACCGTCACCACCAGTACTACCATCACCAGTACTACCACTACTACAGCCACCAGTACTACCAATACTACAGCCACCAGTACTACCACTACCACCACCACCAGTACTACCACCACCACCACCAGTACTACCAGTACCACCACCACCAGTACTACCACTACCAGTACTACCACTACCAGTACTACCAGTACCACAACCACCACCACTACTACCAGTACTACCACCATCAGTACTACCAGTACTACCACCAACAGTACTACCACTACTACAGCCACCAGTACTACCACTACTACAGCCACCAGTACTACCACTACCACCACCACCACCACTACCACCACCACCAGTACTACCAGTACCACCACCACCAGTACTACCACTACCAGTACTACCAGTACCACTACCACCACCACCAGTACCACCACCACCAGTACTACCAACACCAGTACTACCAGTACCACCACCACCACCAGTACTACCAGTACCACGACCACCAGTACTACCACTACCAGTACTACCACTACCAGTACCACCACCACCACCAGTACTACCACTACCACCACCACCAGTACTACCAGTACCACGGCCACCAGTACTACCACTATCAGTACTACCACTACCAGTACCACTACCACCACCAGTACTACCACTACCAGTACCACCACCACCAGTAGTACCACTACCAGTACTATGGCCAGCAGTACCACCACCACCAATGCTACTGCTACCAGTACCACCACCACCAGTACTACCGCTACCAGTACCACCACCACCAGTACCACCACTACCAGTACTACCAACACCAGTACTACCACTACCAGTACCACCACCTCCAGTACTACCACTACTACCACTACCAGTACCACCACCACCAGTACTACCAGTACCACCACCACCAGTACTACCACTACCAGTACCACCACCACCAGTACTACCAGTACTACCCCCATCAGTACTACCAGTACCACCACCAGTACTACCACTACCAGTACTACCACTACCAGTACTACCAGTACCACCACCACCACCAGTACTACCAGTACTACCCCCATCAGTACTACCAGTACCACCACCAGTACTACCACTACCAGTACTACCACCACCAGTACTACCACTATTACAGCCACCAGTACTACCACTACTACAGCCACCAGTACTACCACTACCACCACCAGTACTACCAGTACCACCACCACCAGTACTACCACTACCAGTACTACCACTACCAGTACTACCAGTACCACTACCACCACCACCAGTACCACCACCACCAGTGCTACCAACACCAGTACTACCACTACCACCACCAGTACTACCAGTATTACAGCCACCAGTACTACCACTACCACCACCACCAGTACTACCAGTACCACGACCACCAGTACTACCACTACCAGTACTACCACTACCAGTACCACTACCACCACCAGTACTACCACCACCAGTACCACCACCACCAGTACTACCACTGCCAGTACTACGGCCAGCAGTACCACCACCACCAATGCTACTGCTACCAGTACCACCACCACCAGTACTCCCGCTACCAGTACCACCACCACCAGTACCACCACTACCAGTACTACCACCACCAGAACTACCACCACAAGTACTACCACTACCACCACCTCCAGTACTACCACTACTACCACTACCAGTACCACCACCACCAGTACTATCAGTACCACCACCACCAGTACTACCACTACCACCACCACCAGTACTACCACTAACAGTACCACCACCACCACCAGTACTACCAGTACTACCACCATCAGTACTACCAGTACTACCACCATCAGTACTACCAGTACTACCATCACCAGTACTACCACTACTACAGCCACCAGTACTACCACTACTACAGCCACCAGTACTACCACTACCACCACCACCAGTACTACCACCACCACCAGTACTACCAGTACCACCACCACCAGTACTACCACTACCAGTACTACCAGTACCACAACCACCACCACTACTACCAGTACTACCACCATCAGTACTACCAGTACTACCACCAGTACTACCACTACTGCAGCCACCAGTACTACCACTACTCTACCACTACTACAGCCACCAGTACTACCACTACCACCACCACCACCACCACCAGTACTACCAGTACCACCACCACCAGTACTACCACTACCAGTACTACCACTACCAGTACTACCAGTACCACTACCACCGCCACCAATACCACCACCACCAGTACTACCAACACCAGTACTACCAGTACCATCGCCACCACCAGTACTACCACTACCAGTACCACCACCACCACCAGTACTACCAGTACTACAGCCACCAGTACTACCACTACCACCACCACCACCAGTACTACCAGTACCACGACCACCAGTACTACCACTACCAGTACCACCACCACCAGTACTACCACTACCAGTACCACCACCAGTACTACCAGTACTACAGCCACCACTACTACCACCACCACCACCAGTACTACCAGTACCACGACCACCAGTACTACCACTACCAGTACCACGGCCACCAGTACTACCACTATCAGTACTACCACTACCAGTACCACCAGTACCACCACCACCAGTACCACCACCACCAGTACTACCAACACCAGTACTACCAGTAACACCACCACCACCAGTACTACCACTACCAGTACCACCACCACCACCAGTACTACCAGTACTACAGCCACCAGTACTAACACTACCACCACCACCAGTACTACCAGTACCACGACCACCAGTACTACCACTACCAGTACTACCACTACCAGTACCACTACTGTGGTAAATAAATAAATAATACCCTATTTTTGAATGCATAAATGAATAACAGATAGCTCAATAAATAAGAGTCAAGATTCGAGGTAGTAGGAGTTTTGCAGGTTTAATACAGCATAAGGACAGGAACAGGACGACCTGCACGGGAATAGGATGGCAGCTGCCGGGGGCAGGATCGGGACAAGGGAACACTTTTTAATAACAGTACATGAGCATATATACATAGCGCAAACACATAGCATTACATTGCAATAGGCGTAGCAGTGGGTGGAGCAAGAGGCGTGACGCGTAGCAGTCGCGAAAGATAAGGGTGAAAGTAGGTGTAACAGGGCGTACACATAGACATGTGATGCAAACGTAACAGAATATGTCATGAATAGGGCGGAAACCATGGAGGGGGCTACCTGAGGAGCCGGGACCTCTAACCTGATGGTGCGCGCAAACTGGCAATGACGTGTTACTAGGAGAAACTGGGGGCTATGAACTCTGTGCTAGGAGCAGAGACTGAAGTCTGGAGAGTCAGGGCGACATGTACCTAAGCAGTATCTAGTATCTGATGTTTAGAGAACATGTTGATGGAATCCAAAAGTTATCGGGGTAAAGGCGAACAGACTCTAGACTGGAGCATGCATTATTCTACATGTAGTGTGTGATGAAGAATATTAAATGACCATTAAATGCAGTATTTCTCTTACATGGAGACATAAAAGCTAGATTATGACGGTAACTATTGATGCGATTCAGTAGCTTAGGAATGCAGAGAAGGAGGGCTGTACTGATAACTCGAATCATAACATACTCTTGGCAGACTCAGAGGCAGAGCCAGGCTGAACCGGGCACTGCGAGGCAGGAAGTAAGTGAAGGGTCGAGGATACAGGTGGGGGCTGTATCGCTCCTCAGCGAGGCTTCAGGAGACAGGAGCTGAAATCTGGTGTCCGGGCCCTTTTGAGGCCTAGAAACGGGGACTTTACAATGCATTAACGTGCACACTGAGAAACATGGCAACGTAGCTTTACATAGGCCTGATATTCGTAGTATTCACGAGAACTGGAAACTGGCATACTAGAGGTGGACACAACTATAATTGCGTCATTAATCGAACATGGGGAATAACATATGCATATTAATCATGCACATATAACATATGATGGATGACACGTAGGGACACAGAACATAGCAAAATTTACTTTTCCACATTCCCTCCTTGTCACTACGTTTCCATCAGGAAACATCAATATTCATGATACCATCTATCATTTCATACAGTATCATTTGCTCGTCTCGAATTTTCTTGGAACGGGATTTAGAACGGGGCTTGGGACTAGGAATACATGATGTAGCACAAATGCCGCAAATCGCAGGGCCACATTGTATACAGAGGCAGCAGCTAAATATGATCGCT